>NC_056750.1:638075687-638375687 GCF_019279795.1 Protopterus annectens
ACATGTATATGGCTAGACATCTTATCGTCCGCATAATCCCTTTTCTAGTAGCGTTTCCATGCTCCTATGTAGTATAAGTGATACTATCCAACCTTTTCACTACAAAAATCATTACTCAGATTACTCAGATCTTATGCTAAAAGCAGAAGAACATAAAACATAGTCTGCTAAAGCTTAGAACCACATTACACTCAGTCTGCTTGTCTGGAACATAAAGTGCTGTTGTCCTTGTGTTCAATGCTTGTGGACAGTAAGAACAGCCTTCCCACAGTTCCTAATATTTTTCTCAGCACACAGACTCCTGGCTGCTCCTGCTTCACATTCCTGTTTTCCCTTCTTAATTCATATTGGCCAAGACAAGATGGCCACACTGCTAAGAACTGACTAAATCATCTTATCATATTTTAAACACTGATGCATGTTAGGGGCCTTTGTCAAACAAAAACAACTCAAACTGGTAAATACAAAAGAAAGGCAAAACGATAATATTCCCACACGATTTAATGTTAGCACTTTCGTGCACAAATGTACATGCACTTCTTCAGACATTAGTTACTCCCAAGATACAACTGTTTTATAGTTCACTTAATTAATTACTTAACAAATATTGAATAAATTGAATAATTATTTAGATCAATCAATGAATCCATCCTATAAAATCATTTCATGAAAGGAGCTTTTCATAAAAAAGATGTTTCCTAAATATAAAAGGTATTAATAATGTGGTTAAAACCAAAACATAAACAAAAAAAAAATAAAAGTCCTTATTCGGACCACTTGATGTTACTAACATTCATACATGCAAAATGAATAGGAAAGCTTACTTAACATAATATATCTCTCCAATGCTCTTAATTTTAAAAGACATTTGATAGAACATGCTTCATTCAATCCAGGAAAAACATGTGCATTTGTCAACAATTGCCACTTTAACTCCCTTTCCTCAAGCCTAAGCTCCCATAGCCCACCTCTTATATTCCTGTCGACTTGTTCTAACATAGTGAATGAAAAGCTGTGGGACTGACATTCTGCTATATGTCTAGCTAGGGCATTAGTGCTGGAATTTTTAGCTATGTTGTATAAATGCTCATAAATACGCTGTTTAAAGCGGCGTTCTGTCTTGCCTAAATAAAAAGCTGGACATTGACGGCAAGAAGCCAAGTATACTATACCTTGGCTTTCACAATTACATTTTCCTGTTATATTATATTTAATGCCCTTAATTTGCACATATGCTCCTGTCTGAATGTACTTACAGTAATGGCATCACCCACACTTATACATGCCCCAAGTATGGCTATGATTAATCCTAGGTGTTTCTAAAAGGGCTTTTAAATTAAGCCCTCTTCTGTAGGTCACCAAAGGTCTCATCTCTAATATACTCACAATGGAACGATCTTCCAAAATAAGCTCCCAATTATTTATTAGGACATTTCTGAGATCTACAGCATTAATGGAATAATCTGTTAAGAAACTAGACACATAATTCTTAGATAAATTACTATTCATAGTTTCATCAAATCTCTAATAACTGTTGGGCTAGAAGATGACTCTTCTAAAGTGTATCCCCTTGTTAAAATTGGTTTAAAGTGTGCTGAGCTTCTTTTTGCTTTGACTTCAACAGTCAAATGTTCTATAAGAATTTCCAGGTATGCTCGCTTTATGAACATGTTTCTTAGATTATCACACTCTTTGAAAAATTCTTCATCACTGGAAAACATTTTGGATGCCCTACCTAGCTGGCCCTTAACCACTCCTCTCTTCTTTTGATAAGGATGGTTACTTTGAAAATGCAAGAAACAGTTGGAATATGTGGGCTTCTTACATATTTGTGATCCATATCAATTTTGTTCCCCATTCTTAAAAAGTTTGATGTCCAACAAATTAATAACCTTGTCATTAAATTGAAAAGTAAATTCCAGAAAGTTAGTAAAGCCAGTCATCACTTCCACTAAGTGGGTTGCTAGATTTTCATCACCTTTTAATATAAAAAACATGTCATCTTGGTATCTTATATATGAAGCGACTTTACCTTGGAAAAGTGGATTTGGGAATAAAAATGTTAGGTGACTTTAGTATGCAAACTCCATTTCCAAACTGAATAATGTTATTTTACTGCAGCAGTGTCAAACTCACAGTTCTTAATGTTAATTGTGGTCAATGGAGGGTTATAACAGATGCAATTTGGCTGCTTCCTGTGGCTCACGGCTTCAGGGGGACCCATGACCAAATGAAAACGTTCAGTAATGTGATGCTGTACCTTTGCACAACGTGCTGAACAGCAGTCATCTAAACACCAAAAACAAAGCATTACCTTTTCCTGGAGAATGCGACTGTGAGCCCTTCTGCAAGTAACTAGGTGGCTGGACTTCACTTTGTTTTTGGTGTTCAGAAAGCAGAGAAATTGCATGGAGACTGATCTTGGAGGGTTGAGAAATGGTCACTGCAGTTAGCCTCACAGAAGTGATTCAGAATGGGATGGCCTTTGAGCTAAAGCAAGCTCTGGAATGAGGGAATGCACAACAATTGGGGATCCTGATCAGCAGGTGCAAATAAATACTCCAGTGTAGATAGGAAAGGGGAATATGTTTGAATGTATTCCAAAAGAGAAGTATTAACTGGTCATTACTATCATTATAAATACTTTTAAAACAAGGCAGGAGACCTTTTAGTCTAATTTCAGTTGTAGCATGTACCTACAGAAAAGTACAAGGCAATACTGTGGACATACTCTGTCATAGCTTCATAGGAGGTTACTAGGCTAGTGGCCCTAGAGCCTTTACAAGCCTAGCCATGTTAATCCCAAGTATCCCCATTTGTTCATTTTGGGTAACTCACAGAATGAATTTATTTTCAGAGTGGGTCTGTGATCAACACCTGCTAGTCCTATCCATAAGGGAAATGGGTGCCACCTCAGGGACGAAACTGTGATCTCCCGTCTAATTATCTAGATTGCATTTGAATACGGTCATTGAGAAGCATTGTTTTACATGAATAGAAAATCTATTCCAGAGAAATGGCAGTCTCTGGGGAGACATATCTGTCTCTCCAGCATGTTCTGTTAAGATCCCTAGAATGAGTTACTCTTGTGCCATTTCACTTGCAGATGTACAGCATTTCCATTAGGGCAGAGTTTGATATTCCCCTATAGGCCAGGCACAAGTCACCTCTCAGCAGCGTATAAGATACAGAGAAAAGTGACAGGGCTTTCAGCCTGTTTATGTAGGTCATGGTTTGGAGTCCCTGAATTTTCTTAATGAGAAACCTCTGAGGTCTCTCCAGCTGCTGCAGGTGTCTGGTGAGGTACATGCAAAAGGATGCATTATACCCTCTTAGTTGTCTGACGATGGTCAAGTACAGTGGAGTTATAACATCACTTGACCTGGATGCTATGCCTTGCATATTATGAGGTGCACTACATAGAAGGCTTTCCTAACCGCTGTATTAACTTGGTGGTCAAAGTTCAGATTGCTATCAACCTGTGTTGCCAAGTCTCACACCACTTGGCTGGAACTCAGAGGAGTGCTGCCAATACTGTAATTTGTAAAGAATTCTGTTTTGCTAATGGGAATAATAATGCATTTTTTACATTTAGTTTTAGACCATGGCTTTGGCACCAATCATTTATTTCTGTTAGCCCTTCTTGTAATATGCTGATGTTGTTAGGGGACTCAATGAGTAATCCCAGTTTGCAATCATCAGCAAACTCTTGGAGCCACAGGCCATCTACTTTGTCCTGGACTTCTGAGAAAGAGATGCCAAACAGTATGGGGCCCAGCACAGATCCCTGTGGTACTTCACTGGTGACAGGTCTACTGGTAGAGGTACAGTCATCAATTCTGACAGAGTGTGTTGGGTCAGTGAGACAGTTTGCTACCCATCTAGTAACATAAGGGTTTTTACCTATCCAGGAGAATTTCTCAATGATGCCAGAGTGGGGAATTGTGTTGAAAGCCTTAGCAAGGTTGAGATAGGCTGTATGCACTGTCTTACCTTCATCCATGGCCTTGGTGACATTCTAAAAGAAGTCAACCAGGTTTAATAAGCATGATCTATTCTTAATGAAGCCAAACTAGTAGTTCCCAGGGTCAGTTGATGTCCCCTCCCCTTTGTACAGGGGGAGTACTGTTGTTGTTCTCCATTCTGCAGGAACATAACCAGTTCTCAAGTTATGATCAAAGAGAATGCCAAGTGAGTCCACTATGTCCTGTTTTAGATTGTTTAGTAAGCAACGTGGGATATTATATGTTCCCACTGAGGCCATGTTTTTGGCCTTGGCAAGCACAGAGATGACCTGTTCTCTAGAGATACTGGGTAGAGGACTGGTGTCAGGTATGCTTTGGGATATGATAGGTGGGGATAGATGCATGAAGTCTGTGCTGAATCTGTCAGCTAGCAGGTTGGCAATATCTTCCAGTGTAGTATGAGTGATCCCATCTACAACCAGTTCAGCACATAAGCTGGGCATTCCCTTTTAGACTGTAGACTTAGTTAAATACTGCCTTATTATTATCTTTGACTAGGGATGCTATTTTTCTATTTTCTCTGAGTGAAGGCTGTAATTAAAATCAGATGGCATGAGCACTGTAAAACAACATTGACATAGATTATTGTGGTGAGGGATCCACTATGTGCATTTGAAAGTAACCAGGTTAAACATGTTATTCTGGCCATAATGTCTTTCAATTTTTGTTATGATCAAAATCAAACTTCAGCGGTATACTCTGAAACTGGGCATATTTGGGAACAGGGCAGGATATGTGAGAAAACAATTATGCTTAAAATGGTTTGTCAGAGACAACATAAATGTGTGTGTGTGTGTGTGTGTGTGTGTGTGTGTGTGTGTGTGTGTGTGTGTGTGTGGGTGTCTAGGTGAAACTACTTGAAATATACTGTTGAGGTTATTGAGGTTGAGGTTATTATTCCTTTTATATCATCAGTCAAAATTAGAGATGTGCAGAGCCAAAAACAGTTGTTTGTAATGGTGGCAGAGGTAGTCTGTTGATGATAATGGCTGATTACTGAAGTACCAACTATTTGCAGTGAGGCAGATGTAGCCTGTTGGTGAAAGTGATTGATTACTGATGTAGTTAAATATATGTGTGTGTGGGAGGGCACATGCAGAAGTTAGTTGCACTGTATATAACTGATTGCAGTAAGATGAAATATGATAATGTGTTCATTTTTAACTTGATCACAAACAGACATCTGAGGCTTCCATGGCTAAAAAATAGTTATTTAGGGTGGGGGCTTACACAGGCTATTGATGAAAGTGACTGACCCATGCTGTCCTTTGATCACAATTAAAAACGTTTTTCTGGTGTGGCAAGGCTAGTATATGTGTGTGTGTGTGTGTGTGTGTGTGTGTGTGTGTGTGTGTGTGTGTGTGTGTGTGTGTGTGTGTGTGTGTGTCTGAAATAAGTTGAAATTCATTACTGTGGCACTCTCACACCTACATTTCACTACATTACATTTGACTACACTGGTAATCAGTAATCACATTCAGACATTGCAGATGTGCAAAGTAAATAGAATGTCTAATATAGCCTTATCAAACAAGTGCAATTTAAGGTAATTAGGTAGGTAAATATAAGTTTAAAACAATGACAAAGGTGAATTAAAAAGAACATGAGTGTTTTCTGTGGCCCTAACAAACAAAGGGGGCCCAAGGATTGAAAATATCCCAAGGCCCACGGTACACTTGATCCACCACTAACTGTGGTGAACTGATTTCCTATACAATAAAATGTGTCTAGTTTCACCTTTACTGAAGAAAACTGCTTTCAAGATCTACTGTTCAAAGCAACTGTTAAAGTAAGACTAGACTAGGAAAAAACATTTGAAAAAATAGTGGTTGAAATGTAAAGATTTCTTACAGGGTTAAAATATAATCAAGTATTTTGTTTTTATCAAAGCATTTACATATAACAATTACTCAATTTGATCATACAGTGAAACTGCAAGCAAATATTAATGTTAATGTTAACTTCAAATTCTTGTAGAGGTGGCACATGCTAATTTGTGGTATGAATTTTATTTGCTAGCATATTTGTTGTAATGTAGAAATAAAACTAGCTAATAGATGTTTATTTCAAAGATCTAGCTAATGTCCAAGCTACAGTCAGGATGTTCTATGGGGGTCTGTTCTAAGTGCATACTTGTTTAGGTTATATCTTTCAGCTCTTTTTCATCTGAAGTGTTCTATAGTCTCTGTGCAGATAACATGAAAATGTGTAAACTGATTACATGTGTTACAGATAAGGCATATTTGCAAAGCAACTTGATTAATTGACCCTTTGGGCACAGGAGACTAATATGCTGATTAATACATCAAAAATGATACATATTAGGTTTGGGAGACATAGATTGAAGAGGGAATATTTAACATAGCACACAGTGATTGAAACTTTAGAAGCATTTGTTGACCTGAGTATATTGGCAGATCCAACTTTGAGTTTTTTTAATCATATCAACCAATTGATTAATGATAGTTATAGAGCAACAGGTTGTATAAAAAGATTTATAAAGTCTAGGAAATCAGAAATTATGCAATCATTGTTTGTTAGTTACATTAGTCTCAAACTTGAGTAGGGAATAACAATAAGGAAACCTTTTAAGAAAACAAGCATGAGTAAATTGGGATGAGTACAGCAAAAATATACCAAGGACATCCGTGGATGTGAAAGTTTAAGTTACTATCAAAGGCTAGAGTATCAGAACTTGTACAGTGTCTCATATAGGCATTTAATAGGAGACTTTATTCAGGTATATAGGGCAACTACCTCTGGGATTGTTTGGGGTTATCAAAAAGTATCATAGAATCATTAGACAACCTATGTAGAAGATTATATTGGTGTACTAACTGGTTGTCTGAGAGAGTACCTGATGTATGGAATGTTGTGTTTTGTCTTTCGGCTTTTCCTGGTTAGGGCTCGCCACAGCGGAACTCCGGTCCGCTAATGATTGGCAGTTGATTTTTACATGCTGAGTTGCCAGCCCTAATGCACAACCTTCAACGAAGGTGCGCCCATTCACGCATGTCTCCATGCAGAAGATGCTCTAGCTGAGAGTCGAACTGGACAGCGTCTTACTGTGAGGCGACAGTGCAACCGCAGCACCACCACCGCAGATGGAATAGACTACTAAATTACATTAAAGCAAGCACTAGTTTGGATATTTTTAAGAACAACCTGGACACTTATTATGGGAATAGTTGTTTTGGTAAATTGGCAGGCTAGAAGGGCCTTACCGCCCATGGCTGAAATATTTTTATGTATGTATACATGTATGATATTCACTATAGGGGTCATTATGTACTAAGGTGTACTTTAGTCACTTGTTTAAAGGCACATAGTAGGCACTATGAAATCATTGGAGTCAGTCAAATGTGTACTGGTTAAATGTAATTTGTTACTTTAAATTCCAGGCTATACTGCAATACTTTCTAGTTATTAGCAGCTTAGGATAGTTACAGATCCGCCTTTCTTTTCCACACATTTATTGCAATGTTCAGATATTCAGAAACATCCTTATCTAAACACATTTAGACTAGAATGTCTACACTGCTTCAGTGTACAAACATCTTTCTGCCTAGCACCACTGTCACTGGCATACTTTTCATTTGATCGATTGTTTTGGTGTTACTGTCTGCCAGCTGAAAGAACCAGTAGTTAGGGATTCCAAATAAACAACTTTCACATTAATCTCTCATTTTTTTGTATCAAACACATTGGATGGAAGATGATCATCATTGGTGAAGTGACGCCTAGACTCCATGTGCAAAAAATGGGAAAAGTTGGGTTGTGGATGGATGGATGGATGGATGGATGGATGGATGGATGGATGGATGGATAAATGGTGTATGAGTTATTCTACTGCAATATCATTACTGCATAAGCTGAACTCAAAGCAGACAGTGTTTCTATATTTAATTATTTTTTTATTAAAGTACAGAGAGTGCACTATTACATAATGAACAATATGGGATGCAAATTACTGAATCTTTTGATTAAAGATCATGGTAGAGAGTTGGACCAACTTAATAAAGTAATTAAAGACATAAATGAAAGTATCATAAAATATATGGCATTTTCCATACATGAATCTGACAAAATGTATCGTTGATGCTACAGTGAAGTAAAGCATGACATGCCGGCATCATACTTCCAAAAAGATAGTTAAGGCAAGGTACACAAACACTGGCAATTATAAGTATTAAATAATGGAGTTGATTTTTTGCATTTTTTATGTAAAATCTAAGGCAGATTAGAATGTATTCCTTTAACAAAAAAAGCAAGTCTGAGACAAAGCATTTTTGGTTAAATCAAACTTGCCAGTAATAACACTACCTACTGTAATGCTCCTGCTGGTTATCTAGGTTTGGTTAAGGTGGTGCCACATCCCTGAGGGAATGGTTCTAAAACATTGAACTTGAAAAAAATCATTATAATTAATGTAACATGCATTAAAGTGTACACATTTTTAGAAGTTCACCTTTTTTGCATTAGACAGTGTTCCAGTTGATATTATCACAGGGAACTATAACATTCATTTAGAATGTAAGGAAATTGAATGGCAAGTACATTTGAATTCAGATAGAAGAAAGCATATTTAAATGAACATGTAAATATTAAATGTTTCTTAATAGCACAAAGACTATAATATGAAATGCAATATTATTATTATTTTTAATTTCTTATGGTTTAAAATTAAGTGAAACATTAGACTGTGTTTTTAATTTGATAAATTAACCGGTTAATATGTATGTCAATTAATTAGTTAATTGAAAACATCATGTGATTTTTTATATATATAAATTAGACAACAAAGGGGATTTTTTTATTCTGAAGAAGTTCTTGGAGAATAAAGGAACAAAATCACTAAAATACATACTCTTTGTGTTCATTCAGTGATGGCCAAATTATTTCTGACATGTTTTTTGTTTAATTGGTTATGATCTCATGTTGAATTGCACTTTTTGGTATTTTTATTTATATATATATATATATATATATATATATATATATAGAGAGAGAGAGAGAGAGAGAGGGAGAGTTTACTATCAAAATGTGGAATGGCACTTACGCTTCCAGTTTCCTTAATGCCGATTTAGAAATATTCAAAACCACATTAGTGAATCGAAGTGTGCATTCACAAATATGGGATGAACGTTCTGATAACAGATCGTACTACAGTGGAGATACGGAAATTTACCCTTTTCCTCACTGTAGAGAGATCTCGGAGTTGGTATATATAATATGCATGGGGTGTGGGGGCTGCAGCCCCCCACATGGGAGGTGCAGGGGGGGGTTTGCCCCACTGCAAAACTGTAAAAACTTGTGTTGTAAATATACAATTCCTTTGGCAGCTTCAGCACAACTGCCTGAGGGTCTGACATCACATCCTGACATTTCGAATAAGGTTGAATGCAAATGTCGAGGTAGTGACTTCTGACATTCTGTAAAAGTGACATTACCAAATTCGAAATGTCAGTTTGAGCAATTGGATAGATTTTTCTGTGAGATTCAACATTTTGATAGTAAACCTATAATATATATATATATATATATATATATATATATATATATATATATATATATATAAATATATAAGATGGAGCATATTTACCATGCAGAAAAAAATTAAAGCCATTGTATTACTGAAGGTATTTGAGAGAAGAAAAATGTGCACTAGCATAAATTTATCTGTACTTTTATTATAATAATGCTACAGGAAGCATAGTATATTTATATAGAAAAATACATCTGCATAGATGTATGTAATGCTTTTGAGATAACAATAACTGCCTGTAAAGGAGAAATGTAAGATATGCATTGGTAAAAAATAATCTTTATATATATATATATATATATATATATATATATATATATACACTCCCCAGCTAGTTCTTGAAACTCACAGCAGATGCTATTGCTATCCCAGTCTCCACTCTCATAAACAGATCAATTGTTGAAAACTATGTGCCCAAACTCTGGAAAATATCCAATGTTACACCCATACATAAAGGTGGGACCTCCACTGAACGTAATAACTACAGACCCATTGCTTTACTCTCCCCCTTGGCCAAAATCCTAGAAAAATGCATGCATACCCAGATGCTAAACTATCTCCTAGACAGCAACATCCTGTCACCTACTCAGCATGGTTTCAGACCTGCCCATAGTACCACTACAGCCCTCCTCTGCTTCACAGACACAGTAAACCGTCTCCAAAATGAAGGCCTACAGGTGTTTCAACTCTTTTTTTGGATATGTCCAAAGCATTTGACACAGTATCACACCAAATCCTGCTAAACAAACTAAACCAATACCGCCTATCAAATTCCACTCTTACCTTGTTCCAAAGCTACTTAACTGACAGGTACCAAGCTGTGAAATGGGAAAATTCTCTCTCTCCTCAGCTGCCCATAACTATAGGAGTCCCAAAGGTTCTATATTAGGACCACTACTATTCACATTCTTCACAAATGACCTCCATACCTCCACACAGCATGCATCTATCATTCAGTATGCAGATGACACTACCTTAATCTGTGCTGCACAAAACATTCCCACCCTCCTGCAAACAAATCAAATAGCATTCTCTGATGTTGAAAACTACCTTACCAAAGCCCAACTTATCCTCAATCCAAAGAAAACTCAGCTTATGATTATAACCAGTTCTAACAAAAACACTGATAACAGTCAATTCACAATCTACTCCACAAATGCTACTCCAATCACGCCAGTGGCACAGGCTAAGATATTGGGAATAACCATTGACTCCAACCTAAAATTTGATAGTCATCTCAACTTAACTATTAAAAAAGTACATGCCAAACTGAGATCACTCTACCGTATCAAACCATTTCTTACCAACAACACAAGATCAGCCATTGCTCGCTCCCAACCTCTATTCACCCTACTCTGTGCATCTCCCATTCTGACTAATCTCAGCAAAACTGAACTAAGCAAAATGGAAGCCTGCTATAACAGAATTGCCCGCTTTGCTGCAAATTGCTCATATAGAACTCATCACTGTACTGCTTTGAGACAGCTCCACTGGCTTGAACTGCCCAACCTCCTAACTTACAATCAGCTCTGCCTCTGTCATTCTACCTATTACCTCCCCAATAAGTGTCCTGCCCTCAAAAACCTAGTACAACATCACTCAGCCAAAAGGCCTCTTAGATCATCAAGCAAACTACTACTAGAAGTCACCAACAGCTACAATAGCTTTGGAGATGCGCTATATAGTAGTTCAATGGAACTCTGTCTCCACTAGCATTCAAAACACATCATCCAAAGCCTCCTTTAAAGACCTCATCAGGCAACATCTCAAGCAAAGTTGGTAGTGCCATGATTGCTCCCCAGGCTAGTGAAAGGGGATAAGGTATACATACTAAATCTAGAGTACTTGATAATAGTTTTCAGGCTTACTCAGAAACACTGGCTAATCTACAATATATGTACTGTACCTGTGTACTATGTATGTATGCTACCTATGTTCCAAATTTCAGCTGTACACCACAAATCTTTTAATTACCTTTATTTTTAAATTAATATTTTTTTTGTTTGTCCTCTCCACTGTAACTGTTGATGTGCTGCATACCACTGTAAAAACATGTCTTTTGTAATTTGTGTGTATACTGATCATGTCTAACTAAATGTATCTGTAATTTGTCTTTGTGGAGCTTTTCTCCCCAACCCTCTGCTGAAAAAGGGCCTTTTCGGCTCAGTCAGACACCCCTGGTTAATAAATGTAAAATAATATATATATATATATATATGTCTAAAAAGCACAGTTATGCACTTGCATATGTACTATAGCAACTAGCTTTCCATTTGTTTAGACAGAAAAAAAAAAAAGAAAATGTTTGAATTTCCATACTTTCATTTATTATTGCATTTAGAAAAGGGTGGCATACTACTGGAGAAGATTTTTTTCTGTGTCTTCTTCATGCACTTAACTGAGGGTGTCAGCATTTTAAGCTGACTGAATTTTTTGTAAGGGAAAGAGTTTGTACTCCTCAAATCCTTTTAAGGTCTGGGTGTACTGTTGGAAATAGTTTTTTGTGTCTCTTTTTTGTCACTTAAGTGGGTGGAGACTTTTCCCTTTAGGTACATAAGAGAAAGATAATGAGTGGACATGAGTGAGCGAACACATCTGTTGTGTCTTTAAATGTTAAACGTGAGAGCAGTGGAAGGTGTGGAAGGTGGGAATATGAGTATTTTTAAACATTAGGATATAATGGAAGACATTTATATTTTTTGCCTTACAGACCTTTTTGATAGTGGCTATTTAATTAATTCTAAGATTTGTAACACATTTAGTATTGATACTGGGGGCTGGGATTGTAAAAATTTCATTTGTTTGAAATTAAAGGAAATGGACAAAATTATTAATAAAGATAAAATCTTAAAAAGTAAAGACATACAAACAACCCTTATTGACTGGAATGATAATAATGGAAATGGTGCGGTAATGGATGGTTTAAACATCTTTCTTTAGGAAACAATTGTATTTGTATAAAATGTCAAATGGGGAAGTATACAATTTTTTGTAAGAGGCTAGAAACATCACCTTTAACTTTTAGCACTAGTAATATAGAAAGTTTATCAAAGACTACAAGGAGTCAAATCAAGATCACATCTGGGAAAGATGTAAGAGATAACTGTGCAGAGAATTTTAGAAATGACAATTATGAAGGCAATATACAAAGTCAAAGGAGGTTAGAAACTAAAAGTGGTATAGATCAAAATGAGTTTGATAGACTAGATGTGGAAAAGTTTAAAAAGAAAAGGCAAAACTTTAAGAGGTGTAGTTCTGGAAAACAATATCAGAGATATGATCAATTATGAGCAACCTTATCAAAATTCAAAATAGAAAAGAAGTATTAATCATTGGTGAATCTGTGCTGAGGTCTATAAGAAATATGGCACTAGGTCTGAAAAGAAATTGAGTGACCATTACAAGTCTTAATGTCAGTAAGATGTCGGATGTAGTGGATAGCACTGAAAAGTCTTTTTAGCAAACTAGGAAGTATGGTACTGTTATAATTGTTGCAGGTGTAAATTATGTTGGCAGGTATAACATACTTTTATTTATTGATATGGTTAAAGAAATTATTGGAATAATGAAGTGTGAAGAATTCGGATTAGTATTTGTTGATGTTATTCCTGCAAAAAGATTCAGATTAAGGTTAAAAAAGAGTTGCTAGGACACCCACACATTCTTTGAGGATGACCTGTTTAGAGATGGATATTTAAATAATTATTTTTGGGAAGATTCGGAATATAGGAATGATTATTTCTGGAAACTTAAGTTACATTTCAGTTATAATGGTAGTAGGTTCCTTAGGGGAAAAACTATGGGGCAAGTAAATACTTTTTTATTGAGAACAAAGAATGTAATAAAAAGTTGACAGATGGAATGGATAACATCTTAAATTTTATATGACTAATGCTAAAAGTTTAAATAATACATTTGCAGTATTAGAAGCTAGAGTTGAAACAAATGAAATTGCTGTATTCTTAATTACTGAAACTTGACTTTTAGAAAGAAATCTTCCATTAAATTTACCAGGATATATGGCTTATCATTATATTAGGGGTTGGCAAGAAGGGTGGTGGTTTATCTATTTATGTGAACATCAAATTTGTCTCTAATGTGATGCATAAATCAGTAGATTTGAGATTATGACTGTTAGTATATTAATAATAGGATCATTAAGGTATATTTGCTTTATAGACCCCCAGGTCTGAGTCATCAGGAAAATTGTGATTTTAGTAAAATTACTATTACTAAATTTAAGACTAATTATGATTTAGCAGTTGGTGATCTTAATGCTCCATATACTAATTGGGAAGGTACCTGTAATGGTACAGGTATGTTAAATGAGTTGGTTAGAGTAGGTATAGAACTTTGTTATGAACAAGTAGTTGAAGACCCTACTAAGAGGAAAAATATACTATATGTAGTATGGACAAGGAAAAGTATTAATAAAACAAAATGTAGTGTTGTTTCTGGGTCACTGGGGGTCAGACCACTGTGGTGTAAAATGGAATTTAAGATTAAGTGGGGTATATTTAAATATAAATAAGGAGTCAGTAAGATATTTACTTTATATAATTGATTTTCAAAGGTGTTTATCTGTTTGAATAATTGGGATTTCAAGAAAACAGTGAGTCAGTTCCATATGATTAGGATATACCTAGAGTTTTTAAAACATCTTAGTAGAGCTATGAATTTGATAGATTTAATAAAAGAATAAAGTTTCTATGGAAAATATAGACACTTTCCAAATGAAAGTAATAAGGCTATGTCTAAGAATAAACAGAATCATATTCAGGAGACTTTTGAGGAAGGCCAAAAGAAATTATGTGAAGAAATTGGTAAAATGTATTCCTAATATTAAGAAGGCTTTTACAAACATCTTTTTTTCCTCGAATATTTTTTATTTGCAATTAAAATAACATTTACATAATATTTTTAAATATCATTTTAAACAACTATATACAATATTTACAATAGCCTGACTTTCAATTATATACACTGTATGTTATTAAATATATAATTAACAGATCAGTTATCAGAGATACAATATTGATTATTGCAGAGTGCCCAACAAAGATATAACTTTCTTTCAAGGATAGATTCATAGTTCTTTGATTTTAATTTCCATCGATGCAGTTGTCTTCAGTAAAGTGTAGAATTCTTCCAAGGCTGGGGGTATATTTGAATTCCACCTTCTGGTTATGCATTTCCTAGATATAGCAATTATTGTCCATAACAAATACATATTTGTCTTGTTCAGGAAGGGACCTTCATTTACATTTAGTATAATCAATACTTTAGTTAAGGTAAATGATTCATTAAATAAAGCTTGTAAAAAATTATTGATTCCATTCCAATATGATTTAATGTTATTAAATTCATAAAAAATATGAATCCAGTCTGATTTATTGGACTATTTTTAATTTTTACAATGCTAGACAAGTTTTGTGTGTTAGAATTTCATTACATTTTTTTATTTAATTCCTCTATTTATTTTTTGACTTCTGGACAATTCTGATTTTTTTTTAGATTTTGCTGTCAAGAGTCTGGTTTGCTAGTCTAATGATTCAGATTCCCACTCTCTGACTTTGTTTTTGTACCAGCTAAGGGTCTTACCAAATAAATATGCTTTTAATGAGTCCCAAACCATGACTCTACTGATTTCTATTGTACTATTAATTTCAAGAAATAATTGTAGTTGTAGTTCTGACAACATCCAGGGTCTGTATTCTTTAATTTTCATGATATATGATGGAATTCTAAGGATTAAAGGTTTAAACTCCATTTGGAGCTTCATTATCAGAGAGACATGATCTGAGAAGGGGCATGGAACTATTGAGAAGTTAAGGATTTTTGTTTGTAAATCTTGAACTATGAATAATTTGTCTATTCTGGTTTGTGTTACAAATCTATGGTCTTTCTGGGAAAATAATAAGGATTTATCATCTTTTACTTTAAAAGTGTCTACTAAATGAATTTAATCAATCCATCTTTTTAAGGATTTTTGAAATAGTTGCTATGCAAAAAGACTTCTTGGTGGTTTCAGAAGCTTCTAAGGTGCAATTAAAGTCTTCTCCCAGTATAAGATTTCCTTTATAATTGTTGGAAATAAAATCTACGTGTTTTTAACCATTCCTGATTCAATTCCTGGGAGCCAATATAGATTAGCTAAGGTCCATATTCTGTTATTAAATATAATTATAACAAATGCTAGTAGACCTTCTTTGTCTTCATATTTATAAATAACTTTTGGAGTGATTATGTTTTTTTCCAGAGAATTGATACTCCTTTTGTCTTTGTTCTATAGGAGGATTGAGCTAAGACTGTATAGTCCTCAGAGTTCCAAATAAAGCTATCATTAGTCTTAAAATGCATTTCCTGGAGAAATACTACTTGTGCCTTATTTATATTTAAATATTTTAGTAAGTTTGATATTTTATTTGCATTATTTAAGCCATTAGTAATTAATGATAAGAATGTTAAATCCATTTCAAGTTATTGTTGGAAGAAACTGTTTGCTACTTTTTTTATTTTGATTATAGTAGTTATACCATATTCTCTGATAACATTATTTTTATGTGTGTAAACTTGCAAGTTTAATTTAATGTTCTTTCTTCTTTAAATACAAGTAGGGTAAAATTCTGGTCAGGCTTTAAAAAAGTACTTCTATAAAACATTAATTCTAAAGTATCAAATACAAGTAAATATAAATTTCCCATTAAACATGGAATGAAAGTCATTCCTAATCCAATAGATAAAGATAGATCTATTGGATTATCACTCATACCTTTAACCAATGATATCAACTGAGCTCCATATGTTAAATTATTATATGGAAAATTTTCTTAAAAGAGATATGAAATTCTATATTATTCTATTATTGTTCTATAGTATTTTATATATCAGGATGGAATGTTAGTAGTGTAAACAATTAAGTTGACTTAGAAAATATCCAGTATTTAGTTACCATTAAGAGATGCCAAATATGCCAGATATGTCATTTCGGATAAATTAAATGCAACAGAGGAGCATACACTAAATAAGCCAACAACAAATAGATTATTACTAAAATAATTTGACTAAAGGGACTCTACAGGAGACAATGAGTGATTACCAATGAAATATGAATTTACTGTAGGTGTACTGTCTTCCTTTACTTTCCCAGTCTTCAGCTCATCAACTTCAACTTACACTTATGAAAAGGCATGGCTTAGTGGTGTCCTGACTCTGAGTAGAGGAGCCCTTCATTCTAGTGTGCAGTGCTTTTACATATTTATAGATTTAAAAAGCAAAGTCTAAGAATGAACTATTGTCAAAAGAAAAATATACTTTAAAAATGTTCAGGTTAAGGCACTTTAATCTTGCAGCAAGGAGACAAAAACGTGCTAATACAGAGTTTGTCTAACCAGAAACAGGAAATACCTTCATTTTTATACATTCTTAAACTAGTTATGTCCTATCATGCTGACGTAACAGATTCCCACCTTTTCCATCATCATCTGCTGACCATCTTTCCCATGAATTTCTGCTGATTTATCAATTTTTATGTGAAACTTCCTGGGGAAAACAACATGGTCTTGGTTACTCTCAGTTAGATACATGTCATGTTACATTCAAGATACTACGGCTAAATCAAGCACAATGCTAGTAGTTCATTTCTTTAATAATCCTTTGTCTACTTTATCTCTAAATTACTACAGCTGCAGAGGTTCTGCTCCTCTGGACAGAGCTGTTTGTCTGAAATCATTACATTTATAACATAAAGCATTGTTCATTCATTCGCTTCTGACCTAGCAGATAAACACCTGCTTCTCGAGTACATTTCCACAAGGCATAAACAAGAATATTGCTGTGCTAGCAGTTACTAGGTCAGAGGGCAATTTGCAAGTTTCAGAAAGCATACTGAAGTTTTCAAAAAGCATCTTTTCAGTTTCATATGAAACTCAATTTGTATAAAATATAGTGCATGAAAAATAGAATGAAAAGCATATTAAAATACTTGATTATTAATTGGCATTAAGCATACACATATTAATACATATTTTTCTAACATTTCCCTCCTGTTAATACTTTTTATTCTATTTTCAAAAAAGAATAAACAGCTTGCTTCTTTCCTAACCTCTTCCATTCAGGATTTGCAGTTAAGAAAGTCATTCAGTTTAAACTTTTATGAAAGTGTTTCGCATTCTAGCAGCTCTTCAAATTCAGTACTTTGATACATAGTCTCAGATACAGATATATCTATGAATTCTTTAACTAATCTCTTCATGCAGGGAATTCCACAACAAATACAAACTCCTATTAGGAGTAATCCTACCCCAATAGCAGTCAATATGTTCATAAAAATGGAGCCCCACCCCCAAAAGGCATTCTGGAAAAAGTCTGTCAGAGGGTTTGGGCCTGGCTTGGTCATGGCCAACACTTGCTGAATCACCTCGAGATGATCGTTAATCTCATGCTGATTGTCAGGAATAAACGCACAGCATTCTTCTTTGATCAAAGCGCAAGTTCCGCCTCTCGCCGTTAGGGTGAAGTCAAGAGCCATTCGGTTTTGGAGCACTACAGTTCTCATGGCATTCAGTTCATCAGTTATCAGTTCAAGAGCAGAAAAAGTTGCATTACTCATTACTTCGAGAAGTTTGGACAGTTTTCGTAGCTCCCATATTGATTTAACTCCGCCATATATAGGTGATATACCTGCCCAGTATATGACAGCATCACTCAAGTCCATATGCGCAAGTTTGGCTCCCACATCATGATGGTCTTTCCAGCCCGCTTCGATCCATCCCACTGGATTCTCGAATTTTTTAACAGTCTTTTTAGTTACGTCTCGAGTATTTCGAATACTCCCTTGAGGCAAAACTGCAGTGTGTCGGATGGCCGGAACCAGGTACCCCAAAAAACAACTGCCAGACCAATTCTCAGGTAACCATTTATATGCTTTTTTACCACACACAAAATAACAGTCCTCTACCTTAGTTATTACTTTGTTACGAAATGACTGCCCTGCATGAAACATTTTCTTGTCTATTACAGATAACTGTTTAAAAAGTACAGGATTGCGTTGTACCTGGTCAAGAGTCTTATGCATAGATTTCAAAAATGAGATAATCTGTACTACAAGATCCACTCAAATCATTTGGCTTTCTATAACATTTATATTGTATTGTAACATTACACTTACTCCATCCCACTTGGATGGTATCATTTTTATAGAAACATACAATTCCTTTTTGTGTCACAGGCAAATACAGTGCTACCTTATCATGTGCTTTAATAACAACTGTGTCAAAAACCAGATTTTCCCAGGTCTCATTGAGCCTAGGGGGATAGCAGTCATTAATAAACCGCCGTATGCTGTTGGTATGGCCGTACAGACCCAGCAATTCGTAACATTAAAAGTCTCAGCGTACACACGTGTAATTGCCTGATAAGTGTTAAAGTTCGGATGCCAGTCTATGTTTGGTTCATTACATCTAATCAGTTCAACCTTTGTGGCAGGAAAAAGGAATGGCCACAACAAAAAGAACAGTGTGATCAATATTGCAATAAAAACAATCATACAAGTTTTCTGAGGTTGCTCAATGTCTCTACTCACTCTGTACCTGGCCATTTTTGTTCTTGTTGTGCAACAGTAACAAAGTTTTTGTCCAGTTCAAAGTTTTTAACCAGTTTACAGTGCATCAAATTAATCCAGGAAGCTCGCTCTGCGATCTTGACTGCAGTGGGTGTCGACAGTAGTACCTGGTACGGACCTTCCCACTTCGGAGAACTCCAATTCTTTTGCTTCACAATCTTCACCCAGACCCAGGTGCCTGGGGCTACTGGTGCTTCCGATTTCGGTTGCTCTTTATCTGAAACAGAATTTAACTGCAAAAGTTTGTTATTCAAAAATCGCCTCATATACCCTGCAAGTGAACTGTCAGCCTCCTGCTCTGTAGACATGAGAGGTTTCCACTGAGGTGTATAATATGCCCTCCCAAACAAAGTTTCAAAAGGAGTTAATCCCTTTGCATTTGGAACAGTTCTCATACTCAACAGTGCTAAGGGCAAACAGTGCACCCAGTTCTTCTGTGTTTCTGCTATCAACTTCCTAAGTTTATTCTTCAACACCTCATTATGCCTCTCTACTAGCCCTGGAGATTGGGGGTGATAAGCGCAGTGGTTCTTTAACGATATCCCAAAATAGTGACTAAGTTGCTGAATTGTTTGGTTCAGGAAATGTGTCCCGTTATCACTATAAATCTTTTCCGGTATACCAAACCTGGGTATAATTTCTTTAACAAGGACCTTTGCAACCGTAGCTGCATCTGGATTTTTAGTTGGAAACGCTTCTACCCATTTGGAAAACATGTCTATAATGACAAGGCAATATTTCTTATTCTCACATTTATTCAATTCTATGAAATCCATACAAATAGTATGGAACGGACACGGTGGTGTAGGAAAGTTCCCTTGCTTAGGCTTCAACGCCCCTTGTGCATGATGCTTGTTACAAACATGGCATGCTGCACAAAAATTTTTTGTATAATTGGTAAATCCATAGGTTGTAAATACTCGATTCACTAACTGTACCATCCCCCCTGTTGAGACATGGCTCTGCCCATGGCTCAACAACGCTGCATATCTAAATAAATTAGATGGCAAAATCGGTTTCTTCTCCTTGGAGATGTACAGTCCCTTTTCGAGGATTGCTCCTTGTTTTATCCACTTCTGTTTTTCTATATTTGTAGTAAGTGTCTGCATTGTTTTTAACATTTCGAAATCTAAAATTTCAGAGGGTTGTAATTCCTCACTCAAATAAAAAGTTTCTGTGGCTGTAGCTGCCTGCTTTGCAGCTGTATCAGCCCTTGCATTACCTTTTGAAATCCTGTCCTGTTGTTTCGTATGAGCTACGCATTTGCAAATAGCTACTTTTTTAGGTAACTGAATTGAATCTAACAAATCTAAAATAAATTGCGCATGATTGATCGGTTTACCAGTAGATGTCATCATTCCTCTATTTTTCCACTGCTGCGCAAAAACATGTACTGTAGAAAAAGCATACTGACTGTCAGTATAAATATTCACATTTTTACCTTCTGCTAAGGTACATGCCCTTGTTAAGGCAATCAATTCTGCCGCTTGTGCAGATAAGTTGTGTGGTAAAGATTTTGCTTCTAAAGTTTCAGTATCAGAAACGACTGCATACCCCACTAGGTTCTGTCCTGTAGGGCCCCTCCTGCATGAGCCATCCACATAGTATGTCACCTCGGCATCATCCAAGGGAACATCCGTAAGGTCTTGTCTAGGTAATGTTTTTTGCTCGATCTCCTGCAGGTAGCAGTGTGCTTTGCCATCTGCAGGGGTTGGAAGCAAAGTTGACGGATTCAAAGTTGTGCATCGTTCAATTGTCATATGAGGTTGGCTCAACAGTATGGTCATACAGGAAAGATGCCTAGCTGGAGAAAGATATGCTACTTTTTTTTTGCAGTAAAATAATTGCGACTGCATGAGGCACTCTCAATGTGAGAGGGTGGAATAGCACTACTGAGGCCGAAGCCTGCACTGCCATTGCAGCTGCAACTACTGCTTGTACACAGTGGGGCAGGGATCATGCCACTGGGTCTAACTGTGATGAATAGTAAGCTATGGGGTGTTGTTTGTCCCCATGTTGCTGTGTCAATACTGATGTCATATAACCTTGCTTACAGTCTACGGTTTGAATAAACTGTTTGTGATAGTTTGGTAATCCTAGAACTAAGGATGATGCTATCAGTTGTTTCAGCTTACAGAAAGCTGTTTCTGCTTCAGGTGTCCATTGTAATAAATTCTGTGCTGCCATCGGCTTTTTAAATATTAAATCGGCCAGTGGAGCAGATTCCAAAGCATAGTTCGGTATCCAACTCCGACAAAAATTAGTAGTTCCCAGGAAGGACATCATTTCCTTCTTGGTAGTTGGTCTAGGTGCTTGTAAAATTGCTGTTTTTCTATCTTCATCTAATATTCTACCTTCTTTGGATATTACATATCCCAAGTACTTAACTCGTTTTCTCCAAAGCTGTAGCTTGTCTTTGTTTACTTTGTGACCTTGAGTAGCTAAAAATTGTAATAAAGCTATCATGTCCTCTTTTCATTCTTGCTGGGTGGGGGCTGCAGCAGGATGTCGTCTACATAAAGTAAAATCTGACTACCTTTCGGTGGGATAAATCCCGCCAGGTTGCTTGCCATTTCCTGTGCAAATATTGTTGGACTTTCACAATATCCCTGTGGTAATTTTGTATATGTGTACCGTTTTCCCTGAAATGTAAATGCAAACCAATATTGGCTGTCAGGGTGTATTGGTATCGAGAAAAATGCATTACTAATATCTACCACTGAAAAATATTTTTGCTCTGGTTTTAAATCATTCAGTAAGGTGTGTGGATCTGGCACCGTTGGTGCCCTGGGTATAACTGCATTATTTACAGCTTGCAAATCTTGGACCATACGCCATTCCCCGTTTGCTTTCCTGACAGGAAATAAAGGTGTATTACATGGCGAATCAGGAGATTCTATCAAGACTCCTTCCTTAAGTAAGGCTGCTATAATAGGCTTGATTCCTATCTCTGCGTCCTTTCTCAAGGGATACTGTCTTTTCTGGGGTCTAAATGCTGATTTTGTCATTATGGTAACTGGTCCTGCTGTTCGTATAAGTCCTACATCTGATTTCCCTGCTGACCAGAGAATGTCTGGTATGTCCCGCAAGGCTTTTTCCTCTTCTTCCAATAAGAGTAATACTCAGCTATTCTCACTAGCCTGTGAGTGCACAGCTGGGTGTGTTTGTGTAATCCAATTCAATTTCTGTTTCTGTACTCCTTGTTCGGAGAGCTCTAATTCTGTCTGCTTTTCCCACCTTGTGACTTTTTCACCTAAGTCTGCCCATTTCAAATTTTTGTTCTTGGTTAAACTAACATGTGGCAGTCGATTAGATTTATAAAGCGCTAAAAATTCCTGGGGCAATGAACAGCTTGCTACACTGTTCCCCTCTGCATCCCAGTACAAATTTCGCAATACTAGCCTGTTTGCATGGTTCTGAAACAATTCCTGTTCATAATCTTTATCAGGTCCTGGTCTATTACAGTAATATAGAGTACAATGCAACAAATGCTGTTTGTCAGTGTCGAGGGAGGGGGACTTACCGATGGCTACATTCATCAGTTCTTTGGTTACTGCCCCTGGACCAGTCGTAACTAAGTCCTGGCTGTACCAATAATACGTTTCACCCTCCGGTCGCACTACAAAAGTATCCATTTGTCGCTGTGCTTCCATACCCTGCATGGTTGGAACTACGGCTATGCCAAATATCTGCATCAAGTCTCTACCCAAAAGATTTACTGGGCATTTTGCAGAAACTACAATTTTACTTTTCTGGGTCATTCCTGAAACGGGGTCTGTTATTGCTATGTCATGGGAGAGTGGCTCCCGATACAGCTGTCCATTAGCTGCTTTCACTAGTATATAATCTGGTGATTCCGAATCTTCCGGTAACTTGGAAGGGTGTATCAGGGTCCATGAAGCCCCTGAGTTGCACAGAAATTTAACTTCCTTTCCCTCTACCAGAAGCGTCACTTCCGGTTTCGTGTCTGCTAAGTAAAGCTCTAAACTCAGTAGGGCTAGGTCTAAAATTTCATCTTCTTCCATGTCTGCGAATTCATCCTCTACTCCTTATGTCACATCCTCTACTCCTGCTATCATATTTGCACTTACCTTTCCCTGCTTATTCTCATCCAATGATTCTTGACTATCATATAGTCATTCCTCATCCTCCTTATTTTCTGTAATCACCTTCTTGTTTAGCCTGCAATCCCTTGCTAAATGTCCTTTTTTTCCCGCACTTAAAACATTCACCTTTTTTCTTTCTTTCTTTGAAATCTTCTGATCGCTTGTCAGATTGTTTGTTTCCCTGGGTATTTTTCTTACCCTTTTTCCCAGTTTGTACTACAAATACTTCTGACCCATCTTCTGCCGAAAATACTTGAGTTTTCTTTTTCTTTTTACTATTAAAATGTCTTTCTGCATGTCTAGCATATTCAAGTAATGGCTGTAGTCTACTTGTTCGATGATCTACCATATGCTTTGTAATAAAGCTGCTAATGGGAGTTATACTACCCTTCAAGAATGCATTCTTTAACTGTTGTTCATATGGGGAATCTTGTGTCTGGTTTTCTGGTACCTACATTCCGCAGTGATTATTAAAACACTCTAATAGTCTAGTATAATATCTATCAACTGTTTCACCTTCTTGTTGAATGCATTGATTAATGCAAGTCCAATCAGCCCTAGGCTTCCACTTTTCAGAGATTCAGTCTGTCAGACCTTTTACCCTGCCATCCAGTTCTGCATCAGTATGTGGGAGTAGTCTAAGTTGTGCATCACGAGCATTCCAGTTGCCACTGATCATGTGCCAATCTGGACCCACAATTTGTCTAACTACTTTTTCTACTTCCTCTCCATTTAAATGGTAACTTAATCTCATACCCTGTAAGTCTTCTAAAAATTTTCTAAAATTCACTTTTGGGTGGGGAATTCCCTCCGTGGCTTTCCGGATATCTTCCGGTGTCCACGGTCTATAAACTAAAAGAGTCGGATCCTGTTCTGCCTGTCCTGCCTGAGGATTTGGTACTTCTATGAGTGGACATATCTCTTCTTCACTCACAGCCTGTGATTTTCTATTTATTTCACTTAACTCAATCTCCCTCCTCAGGTCGCGTGTTCAAGACCTGGTCTCGATAGGATCCCTGACAAACGGTTGTGATTTTGCAGGAACAGCTGGGTATAGCGGAGGTGGATCAGCTTGTCCACTTGCTTCATATTCCGGTAACGGAAGCGGAGGGGGCAGAGGAGGGGCCGTTGCTATTACCAAGTTATTGTCTTCTTTGTCTAAGAACATTGTCTTTGAATTTTTAATTCTCTGCTCCCTGCGATTTGCTTCCTCAAGCCACCTATGCGCCTGAGGGACTCCTAATTGTCTTTGCTCTTTTAGTTGACCTTTCGCGTCCATTTTTAACTGTTTAACAAGTTTCATAAGTGCAAGTTTATCTAAATTACCCTTGAATTTATACTTATCAACCCATTTGGTGTAGTACTTAACATTATCGGCACGTTGTAATTGCATATACTTCGTGTCTTCAGTTAGGGGCAGGTCTCGGGAACTTTTTGTGCACTGATTTCCCATTGCTGTCTTAGCTAAGCTGTAAATTGTTACGTAACCCTTTCTATCACGTGGTACCACAAATCTATACCTTTTCACAGTTTATCTAGAATAACTGCCTACCTATTCTGTTTCCCTGATCTATGACAAAAACAGTAACCCCTTTTTCTGTCCCTGATCTGCACATGCAAATCTACCTGACAAAAAACAGTTCTGTACTTAGTCCCTGATCTTAAAACAGAAACAAGGTAATTCCTCCTTACCTGACCCTCCGTGAGTTGATCCACCGGATCATTGACTCGTCCTCCAATCCCAGATCAGAAACAGTGGCTGGCCTCTTTTGAATGAAAATTCAGTCAGAGGTCTTTCAAAACAGAAGAGCCGATTTGGCCTCTTCTCCATACGGATGCATGCCACCGGGCCCAATTCTGACCTAGGCCTAGAGCGAGAGGTACTTTCCGGTCCGAAGGACCATACTGTCAAAAGAAAAATATACTTTAAAAATGATCAAAACATGGTAGGTTCAGGTTAAGGCACTTTAATCTTGCAGCAAGGAGACAAAAACGTGCTAATACAGAGTTTGTCTAACCAGAAACAGGAAATACCTTCATTTTTATACATTCTTAAACTAGTTATGTCCTATCATGCTGACGTAACAGATTACCACCTTTTCCATCATCATCTGCTGACCATCTTTCCCATGAATTTCTGCTGATTTATCAATTTTTATGTGAAACTTCCTGGGGAAAACAACATGGCCTTGGTTACTCTCAGTTAGATACATGTCATGTTACATTCAAGATACTATGGCTAAATCAATCACAATGCTAGTAGTTCATTTCTTTAATAATCCTTTGTCTACTTTATCTCTAAATTACTACAGCTGCAGAGGTTCCGCTCCTCTGGACAGAGCTGTTTGTCTGAAATCATTAAATTTATAACATAAAGCATTGTTCATTCATTCGCTTCTGACCTAGCAGATAAACACCTGCTTCTCGAGTACATTTCCACAAGGCATAAACAAGAATATTGCTGTGCTAGCAGTTACTAGGTCAGAGGGCAACTTGCAAGTTTCAGAAAGCATACTGCAGTTTTCAAAAAGCATCTTTTCAGTCTCATATGAAACTCAATTTGTATAAAATATAGTGCATGAAAAATAGAATGAAAAGCGTATTAAAATACTTGATTATTAATTGGCATTAAGCATACACATATTAATACATATTTTTCTAACAACTATGATCACCCTGACAATTCCCATCCTGCATAGGGCACCTCCTGCTTCCAGTATGGGTAATCACATCAGGGCTAGAATGAATGTGAAGGTACCTATATGGTAATCAAGACTCACCTTAGGTAAGTATTAATCAAAAAGTAATTAGAGCATCTTAGAGAGTTCTCGGGGCAGTTAGAACACTCTTAAGCCTCTCCTCCCTTGACCAAAAACAGAGATTTCCCTTCCTTTTCTTTCCCTTGTTTTAAATCAGTACTAATAAAAGAAATTCAGCAAACATAGGTAAACAGAAATAACATTCAGTAGTCCGTCTTGTACATGACTCGCAATCCATTAAACAAATCAGTGACTAACATCACTTTAGTAAACATTATAAAGACAAATTAGAAATAATTTCCTAGCTCTTTATATTTTCTGATAAAGCAAAAGGTTAACAATAAGCTATTTTAACTAAAAGTATAAAGCATTTCATTTTTTCCTTGCATGTATACAGTTCTATTTATATTGTAGTGTCAATAGCTGTCTTTGAAATCTGTGCAATACTTCACTTCTTCAAATAATTCCATTTTCAATTCAGGTTTTGTTTTGTCAAAACGGCAACAACATTTCAAGGGCACAATTAATATTTAGACTGATGTTTCAAATAAATAACTTGTCAATTGCCAATTGAGTTAGTTTAGAATGTATGGTTAGTGCAAATATAGCATGTTGCAAAAATAATATGTATTTTTCCGTGTGCTCTAGAGCCTGTCATATGCAAGTGACATATATAAAGTAGCATATATAGAGCAGATAGCTTATGGATTCTTATATCCACATATCACATAGTTCACAAAGTCAGTGTGCCACACAGTCACAGCCCTTAAGGCTAAACAACACACCTAATACACTTGTAATAGGTGACTCTATTGTCAGACACACTGACATCCCTCTCACCGGGATGAACAAGGAGAAAGTCACTGTAAGCTGCCTGTCAGGTGCCAGGATCTGCCACATAACAAAAGCACTCAGGTCACTCCAAAGCAAGTACAAATATGACTCCGTCATTGTCCATGCTGGTGTGAATGACCTGAGATGTACCTCCCTGGATTACATGAAAAGAGACATAGAGGAGCTCTCTGATCATGTGGCCCAGGCCGGTATGACCCTGACCTTGAGTAGCATCTTACCCTCACCAAGAATGATACCACAGTATAAAGACAAAATGATTAATTTCAACAATTGGTTAAAGTATTGGTGTCACTCAAAGGGGATCCAGTGTCTATCAGTCTGGGATGACATGCTTGACAAGCCACGTTGCTTCACTAGGGACGGCTTCCACCTGTCACCCCTGGGTTTTCGAATACTGGCCAAGGCTCTTACCACCTCCATAGTGCCTTTTTTAGGCAAGGCTCAAAAGACAAACCCACCTCCTTAGACAACACAAGGAAAAAGAAACTAAGGGTAATGCTGCTCAACGCCAGAAGTCTAAACCTCAAGATGCACGCACTCAAGGCTCTCCTCAGTATGGAGAATATCGATATCTGTGCAGTAACAGAAACCTAGTTCAAGGCTCCCGAGAGCACCCAAGCACTACCAGGCTATACCTCATACCATGCTTTTCGGCACCAAAACTCAGACCGAACCACAAGAGGAGGGGGAGTATCCATATTCATCAAAGATACCCATATCTCCAGGCTAGTGGCACTGCACGAAGCATCTGAGACCATCCATGTGCAACTAACAGTGGGCAAAACTGGCTTCCAGTTTGTAGCCTGCTACAGACCACCCTCCCAAACTCAGGAACACCACTCAGCTTTCCTGAAGACACTGGAGAATATGAAGGTCTCTCCAAACACCATTCTATTGGGTGACTTTTACTACCCAAACATAGACTGGGAGCACTACTCAAGCCCCAACACCCTAGCCCAACGGTTCCTAGAATTTATAAACTCAAATGCTATGGAACAACTGGTCACCACTCCCACAAGAGGGGAAAACATATTGGACCTGATCATCACCAATATGGGGACTCTATGTTCCATACCAGAGGTATACCCCTCATTGGTAAGATCTGACCATAAATTAATCACTATGGACATCCATATCCCGTCCCCACCCCCAGCAAAGGAAACCACGGTCAAAAACTTCTCAAAAGCAAACTTCCCACTTCTCAAAACCGAGGTGGAATCCTTCAAAGCCCCAGGGCCAGTGGAAAATACGGCCCAAACTGCAGAATCCTTTACAAACGCATTCTATGGATACCTACAGGAATGCATGGATCGTGCTATCCCAAATAAAACCAAGACACACTCCTCCAAAGGCAGGAGACCTGTCTGGTGGACCCCAGCCATAAATAAGCTGTACAAAAGAAGGAGGAAGCTACTACATGATAGAGCAAAATCCCTTGAAGGGAATGCAACTCTGATCAGTACTAGCAAGAAACTACGATCCCTCATAAAATCATCTAAGGCTAGCTTCGAAAGAAAAATTGCACAAGACGCTAAAGATAATCACAAGGCCTTCTTTAGTTATGTCAGAAACCTGGGTGGAAACTCCCAGATACGCCCTGAGTTAGTGCAAAATGACAAAAAATACACTGAACCCACAGACATTGCCAACATCCTGGCAGACAGGTTCAGTGCAAACTTCTCCTCTCCCTCCCCCCCAAATGAGCAAATGACTATCCCAACAGAGTGTAGCCTCCCTGACATCACAGATGCACAGGTGAGAGCTCTCCTCTCCAAAGCAAAAAAACACAGCATCAATGGGACCGGACGGTGTCCCGGGCTGCGTTTTACATGAGCTCCAAGAAGAACTGAACCCTCACTTAAAATCACTGTTCAGTCTCAGCCTTACAACGGGATATGTACCCAAAGAATGGCGTACAGCAACAGTGGTCCCACTCCATAAAGGTGGTGCCACAACGGACCCCAGAAACTATCGCCCTATAAGCCTAACTAGCCTGGTCTGCAAAGCTATGGAGCGTATCATCATGGAACTCATAAACAAAGACATTGGGAACCTCCAAACACTGGATCCTACCCAATTCGGCTTTGTTAAGTGCAGATCTTGCCTCTTGAACCTGGTCAATTTCTTTGAAACAGTCACCAAGGCCATAGACGAAGGGAAGGTAGTCCACACAGCCTACCTTGACCTTGCAAAAGCCTTCGACACAATACCCCACTCGGGCATCATAAATAAGCTCACCAGCTTAAATGTCAATCCCTATGTCACCAGATGGGTTGCAAACTGGCTTAGGGATAGAACCCACATGGTCAGAATTGCAGGTGCCATGTCAGACTCTAAACCAGTTACAAGTGGCGTCCCACAAGGCTCAGTCCTGGGACCTCTCTTGTTCGGTATATATTTCTCTGAGGTACAGGCTAACACAGGAGGACTATGGCTGACAAAGTTTGCAGATGACTGCAAACTGGGGGCCATAATCGACTTGCCGGCTGACACAAGCATCCTCCAAAAAGGTCTCACAGAGATGGATAACTGGTGCCAGAGCCATGGCCTAAAGCTAAATGCCAAAAAGTGCATAGTCATCTCCTTTGGGAAAAACAAAGTGCCCACAAATTACCACATAGGTGGTAATCCATTAATCTGGAAGAAGTAATTAGGGATTTGGAGACCCAAGTAGATTGCAATCTCTCCTTTGACAATCACATTGCCAAAGTGGTTAGAAAGACATTCTATATAGCCCACCTTATCACGAAGGGGTTCACATCTAGATCAAGAGAGGTCATTGTGCCCCTCTACTCATCACTCATCAGGCCCATAATTGAATACAATGCCCCATTTGGGATGTACCTTACCCGACACCTGCTACAACTAGAAAGACCCCAAAAGTACCTCACCAAGAGGATCAAGGGACTCAAACAGATGCCCTACGCAGTTAGGCTAAAGAAACTCCAGCTCTACTCAGTTGCTTACCGCCTACTCAGAGGCGATCTGTGCCTGACGTATAAAGCCATGTCCAACCCAGAATGAATGGACATGCTCCACCTCAAGAAATCCAAATCCATCAGAACTACACACTCCAGTGACTTAAACCTCAGCACAGAAATAAATAGAACATGCTGGAGGGACAGATTCATATCCCTCACTCTGGAACAAAATCCCAGTCCATGTCAGACAGAGCCCCTCAATGACCCTCTTCAAGAAGAATCTTGACGTTTGGATGGGAGATGATAAATTTACCCCTGGGATCTCTTCTGTGTCACTGCTAGACAGAGGCACTGTAAACTAACCTTAAATGGGCTATCTTCTGTGACCTACTATATAGAGGCACAGTCAACTAATCTAAGAAGGGTGTCGAAAGCCAAACACACTCTGGCTAGGCTTGTAAATGCCCTAGGGCAGATAGCCTAGTATGAACCTATGAACCTATGATTCAAGTTGTTAAAGTAAGTTATGCTTATTAATCAGGCAGTTTCATTTAAATTCACAAGTAATTTGGGGACATTTCATTTGCGTTTCCAGGAATGTGTAGTCCAATGTGAGCAAATGAGTCCACTTTTCCTCATAAACATATGTCACAATTCATTAAACTAAGCAGAGTCTAACATCTGTCTAATAATCATTATAAAGACAAAGAATAGTAATTTCCTAGCTTTTCAAACGTTCTGATTTCGCAAAATGTTGACAGCAAGCTGTTTTAACTGGAAGACTAAAACATTTCAATACTTCCTTATGAATATATATTTTTACTTTTACTGCAGTGTCAAGAACTGTCTTTGAAATCTATGCATTATACAGTTCAGATTATATTTTGTCAAAATGTCAGTAGCATTTCAAGGGCACATTTAATATTGAAACTGATATTTTAAATGAATAGCTATCAGTTACCAAGTGAGTTTGTACAGAGTGTGAGGTAACTGCAAAGATAACATGTTGCAAAAAGTAATATGTATCTTTTCATATGCTCTAGAGACTGACAATTTCAAGTAACATAAAATGAAACTTTTACAGTGCAGACAGCTTGTGAAATCAGCATGTTAAACTGAGTAATATTTTTAATCAAGCAGCTACATTTAAGTGCACATGTAGTTTGTGAACATTTCAGTTGTGTTTCAAGAAATATGTAATCCTATGAGGATAAATCATAAAATATTTACAAATAGTCCTATTATGTATTTATTTTATCTTGCTTAGGTCGTTTTTCATTTTAATAACTAAACAACATTACTTTTTCTTATTATTTGTTATCTGTGAGGCTAAATGCAATTTTTTAATCAAGCAGCTACATTTAAGTGCACATGTAGTTTGGAAACATTTCAGTTGTGTTTCCAGAAATATGTAATCCTATGAGGATAAATCATAAAATATTTACAAATAGTCCTATTATGTATTTATTTTACCTTGCTTAGGTCGTTTTTCATTTTAATAACTAAACAACATTACTTTTTCTTATTATTTGTTATCTATGAGGCTAAATGCACTTCACAGGTTCACAGTGTCCTTAGAAACTGTAGCAATTGTTTACTGTTGCTATGACAACTCAAATAGAATGTGAAGAAAGCTTCACTTCTCTTAACCAACAGTAAATTTTTCCTTCCTTTTTTTTAATGTATTTGTTAATACTAAATGGAAATAATTCAAAGGACATATGTACATGAATGGAACATTTCAGAGTTAATCACGAACATGTCCCCAATCCCAATAAGCACAACAGTGACTATCATTAATCTAATAAATAATGTAATAACAATTAATTAAGTTCACTATTCCAATTAGTCTACCTTAAAACTAGATTATTTTAGACTATTATTTATCTCTGTATAGATACTGAGTTATTAAATATATAAAGACTATATTAATATAGTAAATAGGAGAGAATTTAAAAAAGGAGACAAGATGCAGTTAAAATAAATAATGAGAAAAGAAAGAAGAAAGAGAAAGAAAATAGAAAATTAGGAGAAAATACAGATATACTATGTATGTTGATTTACAGTATCAATATTTTATGTGCTATATAACCCTCCTTCTGTGAAAGAAAAGTACCCTGTTTTACACACCTGAGGTAATGTGAAAATTCTCAATTGTCATCTATTTTCAAAAAATATAGATAAAGATTGCAGTAGTTAGTTACCTTTGTTTTAAAATTCCAAGCAGTAAAATTGGTCCTTTAAAGTAATGTTAAAACAATTCATATCATAGTAGATGCTTTGAGAGATTTGGCTGTAACAGTATTAGTATTTTGCTTCTTCTTTTTGACATCTGTCCAGACATTTGTTTCTTTTGTTCTCTTGAGAGAATGTGACATCCAATCCATATCTTCTGGTAAAGTAATCACATTATTAGTTTTAATAAATGAAGAGGCTTCCTCTAAGTCAATAAAAGTCCTCATCTCATTGGCATACAGTATTCCTATCTTAGCTGAATTTGCAAGTTGTGCCTTGATGTCATTTTGTTTCATAAACTTTATCATTGGCACACGTTTTTCCTTTGTTCCATTATTCTAGATGAATAGTCGTTATCAAATCTTATCAGGCTCTGTTTATATTTTAGAGGTGCCTTCCTCCAAGCAGATCTTAAAATCAGTTCCTTGTCCAAGTATGAAAGAAATTTTATCATTATTGACCTAGGACGAGAGTTTGAGTTAGTTGCAGGTTTCCCAAGAGCTCTGTGTGCCCTTTCACTGCCAAAGGAAAGTCTTTCTTTTAAATTTAAAAAGTCAGGGAATCAGCTTGCTAAAAAGGAAATAATATCCTCACCTTCTGTTTTCAGGTAATCCAAAAATCCTGATGTTATTTCTCCTCTCCCTATTTTCCAAATCATCTACTTTATTAACCAAGTGTTTTGTTTAAGAATCAGTTCTTTCTGTGTTTCCACTTTCTTAAGTCTGCTTTCTAAGTCATTTAGTGAAACCTCTATTCCTGTTGTCCTTGTCTGGTGTTGTAGCATTTCCTAGAGGGTGTCAGCCTGTTTTTGACTGCTTGTTTTAAGATTTTCTAGGTTCTCTTTAAAATCATCCATCTTCAAAGACAACTCCTGCAGGGTAGATGCCATCTGTTGTAGTTCCTTGTTTAAGGCAGCATCCTGATGAGACATTTAGAAACAGGAATATTCATTATAATATTATGTATAATAATGAAATAATTTCAGACATAGGATATTTATTTTAGATACAATATTTGTCTCTAAAGAAAGTAATTACATAAAGAATGAGTTTTTGTTTAACTTGGATGAAAATTGTTCCAATTTATTTGGACATATTAAAACTAAAGATCTGAGAAAATGAATTATTCTTCTGTAGCAGGTCCTGATGAGACTGATGGATCTTTTCTTATGTCTGTTTTAGAAATTCTTATGCTTTGTCTATAATTATTTTTTTCAAATAAATTTACAAACAAGTTATGTGCCCAGATAATGGAATGAGTTGTTAGTTGTTATAATACCTAGGAGAGGTGAAACTACATCTGTTGAGAATTATAGACCCATTAGTCTGACGAGTATACTCAATAGCTTAACTATTACTGAGGAATATATAAACATTTTTTTTTTCTACGGGATTCATGTTTATTCATCTGAATCAACCTAATGTGTCAGATATCTTAATTGAACTAGAACTGTTTACTGATTATCCTATAATAATTCAGGGTGTATATTACGTTATCAAACTGTTAAAAGTTCGAACGTCATATGGTCAACACCATATGATTGAACATGAAAGTTTCAATAAAGATCTCCATACAGTGCAGAATGGGAAGATTTCCCTTTCCTGCACTGTAGGGCGATATCGGAGCTGGTATATTTAAACAGCGGGGGTGTGGGGGGTGCAGGGTGGCTTGCCCCCTGCTTAAAATGGTCAGGTAGGTTTTTTCTGTTGTTAATTTTTTTTTTTAGCTTTTCAAACTTTTAAAAATTCGATCATATGGCTTCGACCATATGACATTCAAACTTTTAAAAATTCGATAATGTAATATATACACCCAATAATTCAATCTGTACTTTTTAATATCATTGCATATAGGATCATAAGATCATATAAAGTTACTAGGCTATTGGCCCTGAGGCCCTTATAAGCCTAGCCAAGAGTTTAGCCCATATTTAGACAAGTCAGCTGAAAATGTATCCAGAAATGAAGCAGTCATAGCAAATTCAAAGACTGACCATTTACTTATTTGACGTATTCATGTAGAGGATAATTTCACAAGATGAATACAATTTTTCTGCAATTTAAGAATACTCAGATTTCTGCCCCCTTTGGCATCCCTAAAATTCATAATGATGCAAATTATCGTCCACTAAACTGATAGGAGCAGAAGGGGGTTCTAAGATGGAGCCTTATGCTATTTATATTATAGAAAATTTAAAAAAAAATTGTAAGGGTAAGTCATATATATATATATATATATATATATATATATATATATATATATATATATATTAGCAGACATATTACATTTTTTGAAGAAATTAACAGAGGTTATTTCTGAAGACACATTATGGTTAGTTACCACTATTATTAGTTTATTTATAGTCATCTCCAACATAACTGGCTTTCAGTGATTTCTTAAATTTTTAAATTAATGTACAGAGACATCCAACAGGGATGTTATTAACTTATATCATTTTTTGGAAATTGTTTTAAGCCATATTTTTTCTACTTTGAAGGCAAATAATTCCATTAATTAATAAGGGTTCTTATGGGAGCCACATATGTCCCCGTATATTCAAACATTGTGTTAGCAGTTTGGGAAGGGAAGTATATTTTGGCTTTAATGTTTAAGAATAATATAAATAGTTATAATTGATATATTATATTTTTATGTTATGGAGAGGTGAAATTAATGAACTGAATAATTTTATGGAATACATAATGAAGTCTCTCTCTCTCTTTTTTGAAGTTTACTACTGCTTACAGTTTTAATGAGATAATTTTTTGGACATGTTAATTTCAAAGGATACAGTTACTAGGAAGTTCATGTCCGCTAGTTATACGAAAGACACATTTTCTAATTCTTACTTCTGCTTCAGGAGTAAGCACCCACATCAGCAGAAATGCCATATAGTAAAGAAATAGCTTATTTGTCCTGTTTAATTATTGGTGAAACAAATTATAAGGTGGAATCAAGTAAACTTCTGGCTGTGTTTTGGACAGGAGTTAACCAAGAGGCTTGTAAGAAAATTTTATACTGGAGGTTACTGATGCTAGGCTAATAGCATTTCACCCATCCAAGAGAACAGCTTCACATTGTCCACTAACAATAGAAATCCTGAGACAAACAGATTTAAGTGTATGGTTTTGTCCTATTCAGGAGATGTCTATAAAAGTAAAGCAGGCATTATAAGGAATTGATATTTAGCCTTTGGAGAAGAACTAGTAAACTGAGGGAGGAGCCTGTTATAGTTTTTAAAAAGGTACAAGAAAATTAAAGATATTTTAGAAAAGAATAAAGCAACGGGCAACAATATGATTAGATCAGTATCCAGATGTGGGCTTTACAAGTGTTGTAAATATTTATGTTAAGGTATTAGGTTATGACAGATCCATTGGTTGTCTTATCCATTATAACTGTGAGCTTCCCAGAAAAGTGTTCCTCACTTCCTGTTCAATATGCAACAGTATTTAATGGGGGAAAACTGAAAGGAAAGTATATAACATAATCTGTGAACATTGTTATGATGTAAAAAACAAGAATGACAATTATACCCTATATAAAAATTCATGTGTATGGAAAGATTTTTTAAACAAGAAACATCTCTATTAAATTACCCATGACACAGGCAATCACACATTTATACAAATGAAAACAAACCATATTGACTTCATTTTAGTCACAAACACTATACATCATCCATACTCTAGCCAATCACTGTCAGTTAAACATTATATAGCTCATTCAAATCCTGCCCTCCCTCAAACCCTTGCTCCCACAGTTCCCACCCATTTCCATGCAGTTTGCTTACACCACTCTCCAAAGATCCCACCCTCAGCTGTTCCATCTCTGCAACCATATTCACTTGCAGTATGGCTGGTCTAGACCCTGATTTCCATCCTCTAGCAACCATCCTTTTGCAGCCATCACAATTAGACTCAGAAAGACCCTACCATGTCCAGGCAACTCTGATTCTGCATCATAGCTAAAACAAAATCACTTTCCAGCTACACCAGTCCTCCCACCCAGCACAGAGCAGTCTGCAGGGAATCTTCAAAGTCCGCCAACCCATCACACCACCAGAAAACATCCTCCCAAACCACCTCCCCCTCCCCACCACATCTCCAACACCTGCCATCCACAAACACTTCCAAGCAAAGAACCCAAATCTTCCAGACCCTGCCACACATCTGGCAAACACACAAACACACACACACACACACACACACACACACACACACACACACACACACACACACACACACACATCCTCCAGTCTCTCCCCATGAACCACCCATCCAGTAGCTCCCCACAATCTTCTCTGATTGATCCCCACAGCCATCATGCAACATTTCATATGCTGTAATGAACAAAAAATACACTGGTAGTACCACGGCAACCAACTTTAATAAAAGTAAGCACTATCAATAGCTACGCCAACCTTTCTTTAGTACAGTGGGAACAGTTTTATGTACTTTCTAATGTGACATATAGTAGTTATATAGCATGGTACATGAGATTTGTGAATGACTTTTTTTGTTGTGGCAGGGAACTGTACAGGATTTGAAAGATGTTATCCAATATTTAAATGGGACCACTGACTTTCTGAGATCTATGTATAAATATTCGCCTCATGAAATTGAATTCTTAGATGTGAAAGTTAGTAAACATTATTTAAATACCATCCGAACTAGCTTGTACAGAAAGCCAGTGAGAAAGAATAACCTGCTGCACAACAAAAGCATGCACCCTAACCACACGAAATGTAATGTAATTAAAGGACAAGTTTTTAGATTAATGCGACTTTACAATGATGATATTCAGTTGCAATTAGCATTGCAATCCCTTAAATCTGAGTTTTTAGAGAGAGGCTATAGTAGCCGAGATGTAGATAGATTTATTAATGAAGCATGGGAGATTAGATATGATCGTTGCAAACCATATTTTGATAAAAGCGATACAAGGTTATTAAATGACGTTAATGAAGTTGTGACGAGACAAGTATCAAGGCAGGATGATAATACTATGTTGAGAATGCCATTAACTTTTGCTAGTAATATTAATTTAGTATGTGATGTGATCAATAGAAATTGGGGCATTCTTTCAACTGTGGATGGGTTGAAGGATGTGTTAGGAGATAAACTGAATTTCACCTTTCATAACAATGGATCACTTAAGAGTCACCTATGTTACAAGTCTACTAAGTTGAAGTGTTTGAGCAGATCCGATAGAATAGGTACCTATGCTTGCAGAACATGCATGACTTGCACACATATTCATACAGGGAGTCAGTCTGTACACCCCCATTTAGGTTTCAAGATAAATTGCTCCCATTATGCAGACTGTAAGACATCCAATGTCATTTACTTTACTTATTGTGTATGTTTTTCGTATTATATTGAAAAGACTAATCAGCGTCTTAAAGGTAGAATATTGGAGCATTACCAAGGTATCAAGAATGAGAAAGAAAGTAGTGCTTTAGCCATGCATAACAAGAGTGAAGGATCTGAGCATGTTTTTAAATTCGTAGTTTTAGAGATCTTAACAAAAACAGTGGGGGGGGGTGACCAAAAAAATCTCACTAAAGCAGCTGAGCAAAAATGGATTATGTTATTTTGTGCAGATAAACCTCCGGGTTTAAATAATATGGTCTCTCTTAAGCCCTTTTTAAGGGCTAGACCCCTCAAACATTAATTTTATTAACACTATATTTATGAGCATATATTTTATGGGTAATTAATTAAATTAGGTTTATGTGTAATTTAGTTTATTTAGTAAATATATTTTTTGTCACTGTGTTTTTAAATGTTGATTGCAATCTTAATTGACTGTATTATATAAGTCATGTGCATTGTTTTATGAGCTAAGTCTGATGAAGAGGTGAATCCTTGAAAGCACTTACTTTTATTAAATTTGGTTGCCGTGGTACTACTGGTGTATTTTTTGTTTACTCATTGGTCATTTTTCCTGTTTGAGACATATACTTGTTGCATAATTTACTCTTTTTGGTCTCAAACTGAACATGACAGAAGGGAATATGGATACGATTCAACTGGAACTGGCGTATGATCCTAATAAGAAGGCCACTAATGAGTTAAGTAAACGTTCCTCTGAACACCTTAATGATTTGTTGGGTTTCAACAGTAATCCGCTATTAACAGTTGATATACGTGTGCTTAATAAGACCACAAGCAATGACTTTGATGGCCATGACAATTTCCTTATTAAATACAAGGATTTAGAGAATAAACTATATAAGTTAAGCGCTTGCAATGGCAGCGCTTTCATTTGGAAGCTACGCTTAAATACAATATAGCACCGAGAGGACTGTGAGTTCTTACTATGCCCACGTATGGGCATATATATCCGGAACTCCTTAGACAATGGTAGATGATAAACCTTAAATACAGCACTAAATATTTGCAGCTATTAATTGATTTCATTCGACCCCAAGAAGATGAGTTAATGAAAGAGATCAATAGTCTGAAAAATGAGATTTATGATACTTATTCCCAGAAGTGCTTGGAGATAAAATGGAAATCCTGCATGACAATATTCTCGGCTATGAGAAAAGACTGCAAGCCACTAAAATACGTAAATTTCAGAGAGATCTGAATGACTTTAAAACTGGGAATATGTTTTCTTGGGCTAGAGAGCGACCTAATGTGAATAATATACGTCGAGAAGATATGGTTGGCTCTACTACTGCCAACAGTAATGAAGGAAGTGATATGATTGGTCAAACTAGCCAGCTACCTTATACTTCCGTATTAGTGACTGAACAGGAAGGTAGCATGATGGTGAAACACACCATAGATAAACAATCCACTAATGCAGATTCTTTTGATAACACTGCACAAGATAAGCAACTTCCAAAGCCTGCTAACTCTTTGGAAGGTCCAGTAGTGAAGCCCAAAGAGTATAAAAATCAATGGCCAGTAATTAATGGCCTTAGCAATGACACTAATATAGTAGCATCTACGAATATGGGCTGTTTTTTGTTGGACAATCCCCTTCCTATAAGGGGAAGATCGAGGAATCTGAAGCTGTGGAGACCACAGAGTGTAGAAGAACAGAACAGGAGTGGCAAGAGATTCAAACAGGTCTAGTTTTTAACATTTCTTCATATATTTTGTCTGATGTTCAGTAATCACTCCTAGATAAAGGTCTTAGCCTTGTCCCAGCTAAGAGAGCTGTTTTGACAGATGTGTTGAAAGACCTGAGACTTTTTAGAAGAACTTTAACACTGCGAGCAATGTTTGACACTGCTCAATCAGATAAATGTGTTTTTAAAAGCCCAGTCTATATTCTGCCCAGTAACCCGATTGTAGATATTTGTTTATCGCAAACTTCTACAAAAGTAAGGGAAGCTTTTGAATCTAATACTTGTCCGAAGCAATTTTTTAATATGTCTAATTCTGAATATGCTGCTTTAAATGAGTTGAAAGAATTAATATCTGTTGAGATTAGACCTGCTGACAAGGGTGGCAGCATAGTTATTTTGGACAAAAATGTATATATTAAACAGATGCATGTTTTATTGGATGATGATATTACATATAACTGTGTATCTATGACAATATTCAAAGGTATAATAGATAGGATAGCCTTTTTGATTTTTGACCTGCTGATAACTGGAATGATATCAGAATCATTATTTGACTACTTTGCATTTGAGCACCCTGTGATACCTATTGTATATGGATTACAGAAAATACACAAATGCCTTAATGTATCACCCATGCACCCCATAGTGTCGAGCAGGGGATGGGCCACAGAGCCCCTCTCTATATACATGGAGAAAAATTTGCATCCACTGCTTGATAAATGTGAAACTGTACTGAGGGATACAAAAACTTTCCTGAATGTACTTAGTTCTAAATGGGCATCAATACAACCTGAAAGCAATTTTGTGACTCTAGACATTGAGTCACTGTTTACTGTAATTCCCAATCAATGGGATATAGATAATGTAAGAGAGTTACTCTGTAGTGCTGGCACCTCAACAGATAAGGTGCGATTGATTTGCACGTTATTGGATATCATTCTGAATAATAACATTTTTGTGTTTGGTGATGATTATGTCCAAAAGGATGGCATGGCTATGGGCACAGCGTGGGCCAATAGCTATGGCAACCTTTCTTTAGTACAGTGGGAACAGTTTTATTTACTTTCTAATGTGACATATAGTAGTTATACAGCATGGTACATGATATTTGTGGATGACATTTTTTGGTTGTGGCAGGGAACTGAACAGGATTTGAAAGATTTTATCCAATATTTAAATGGGACCACTGATTTTCTGTGATTTACGTATAAATATTCGCCTCATGAAATTGAATTCTTAGATGTGAAAGTTAGTAAATATTATTTAAATACCATTTGAACTAGCTTGTACAGAAAGCCAGTGAGAAAGAATAATCTGCTGCATAACAAAAGCATGCACCCTAATCAAATGAAACATAATGTAATTAAAGGACAATTTTTAGATTAATGCAACTTTACAATGATGATATTCAGTTGCAATTGGCATTCCAATCAATTAAATCTGAGTTTTTAGAGAGAGGCTATAGTAGCCAAAATGTAGATAGATTTGTTAAAGAAGCATGGGAGATTAGATATGATCATGGCAAACCATATTTTGATAACAGCAATACAAGGTTATTAACTGACGTTATTGAAGTTGTGACGAGACAAGTATCAAGGCAGGATGATAATACTATGTTGAGAATGTCATTAACTTTTGCTTGTAATATTAATTTAGTATGTGATGTGATCAATAGAAATTGGGGCATTCTCTCAACTGTAGATGGGTTGAAGGATGTGTTAGCAGATAAACCGAATTTCACCTTTCATAACAATGGATCACTTAAGAGCCACCTATGTTACAAGTCTACTAACTTGAGGTGTTTGAGCAGATCCGATAGAATAGGTACCTATGCTTGCAGAACATGCATGACTTGCACACATATTCATACAGGGGGTCAGTTTGTACACCCCCATTTAGGTTTCAAGATAAATTGCTCCCATTATGCAGGCTGTAAGACATCCAATGTCATTTACTTTACTTATTGTGTATGTTTTTCTTATTATATTGAAAAGACTAATCAGCGTCTTAAAGATAATATTGGAGCATTACCGAGGTATCAAGAATGAGAAAGAAAGTAGTGCTTTAGCCATGCATAACAAGAGTGAAGGATCTGAGCATGTTTTTAAATTCTTAGTTTTAGAGATCTTAACAAACAACGGGGGGGGGGGTGACCTAAAAATTCTCACTAAAGCAGCTGAGCAAAAATGGATTATGTTATTTTGTGCAGATAAACCTCTGGGTTTAAATAATATGGTCTCTCTTAAGCCCTTTTTAAGGGCTAGACCCCTCAAACATTAATTTTATTAACACTATATTTATGAGCATATATTTTATGGGTATTTAATTAAATTAAGTTTATGTGTAATTTAGTAAATATATTTTTTGTCACTGTGTTTTTAAATGTTGATTGCAATCTTAATTGATTGTATTATATAAGTCATGTGCATTGTTTTATGAGTTAAGTCTGATGAAGAGGTAAATCCTTGAAAGAACTTACTTTTATTAACTTTGGTTGCCGTGGTACTACCGGTGTATTTTTTGTTTATTCATTGGTCATTTTTCCTGTTTGAGACATATACTTGTTGCATAATTTACTCTTTTTGGTCTCAAACTGAACATGGCAGAAGGGAATATGGATACGATTCAACTGGAACTGGCATATGATCCTAATAAGAAGGCCACTAATGAGTTAAGTAACATTCCTCTGAACGCCTTAATGATTTGTTGGGTTTCAACAGTAATCCGCTATTAACAGTTGATATACATGTGCTTAATAACACCAAAAGTAATGACTTTGATGGCCATGACAGTTTCCTTATTAAATATAAGGATTTAGGGAATAAACTATATAAGTTTAAGCGCTTGCAATGGCAGCGCTTTCATTTGGAAGCTTCGCTTAAACACAATATAGCAATGAGAGGACTAAGAGTTCTTACTATGCCCGCGTATGGGCATACATATCCGGAACTCCTTAGACAATGGTAGATGATAAATCTTGAATACAGTGCTAAATATTTGCAGCTATTAATTGATTTCTTTCAACCCCAAGAGGATGAGTTAATGAGAGAGATCAATAGCCTGCAAAATGAGATTTATGATACTTATTCCCCAGAAGTGCTTGGAGATAAAATAGAAATCCTGCATGACAATATTCTCAGCTATGAGAAGAGACTGCAAGCCACTAAAATACGTAAATTGCAGAAAGATCTGAATGACTTTAAAACTGGGAATGTGTTTTATTGGGCTAGAAAGTGACCTAATGTGAATAATATACGGCGAGAAGATATGGTTGGCTCTACTACTGCCAACAGTAATGAAGGAAGTGATTTGATTGGTCAAACTAGCCAGCTACCTTATACTTCCGTATTACCAACTGAACAGGAAGGTAGCATGATGGTAAAACACACCGTAGATAAACAATCCACTAATGCAGATTCTCTTGATAATGCCGCACAGGATAAGCAACTTTCAAAGCCTGCTAACTCTTGAGAAGGTCCAGTAGTGAAGCCCAAAGAGTATAAAAATCAATGGCCAGTCATTAATGGCCTTAGCAATGACACTAATATAGTAGCATCTATGAATATGGGCTGTTTTTTGTTGGACAATCCCCTTTCTATAAGGGGACAGTCAAGGAATCTGAAGCTGCGGAGACCACAGAGTGTAGAAGAACAGAACAGGAGTGGCAAGAGATTCAAACAGGTCTAGTTTTTAACATTTCTTCGTATATTTTGACTGATGTTCAGAAATCATTCCTAGATAAAGGTCTTAGCTTCGTCCCAGCTAAGAGAGCTGTTTTGACAGATGTGTTGAAAGACCTGAGACTTTTTGGGAGAACTTTAACACTGCGAGCAATGTTTGACACCGCTCAATCAGATAAATGAGTTTTTAAAAGCCCAGTCTCTATATTTTGCTCAGTAACCCGATTATCGATACATTTGTAGAAGTTTACGATAAACAAATAAGGGAAGCTTTTGAATCTAATACTTGTCCAAAGCAATTTTTTAATATGTCTAATTCTGAATATGCTGCCTTAAATGAGTTAAAAGAATTAATATCTGTTGAGATTAGACCTGCTGACAAGGGTGGCAGCATAGTTATTTTGGACAAAGATTTATATATTAAACTGATGTATGTTTTATTGGATGATGATATTACATATAAGTGTGTATCTATGACAATAATCAAAGGCATAATAGTTGGGATAGCCTTTTTGATTTTTGACCTGCTGATAACTGGAATGATATCAGAATCATCATTTGACTACTTTTCAGTTGAGTACCCTGTGATACCTATTGTATATGGATTACAAAAAATACACAAATGGCTTAATGTACCACCCATGCGCCCCATAGTATCGAGCAGGGGATGGGCCCCAGAGCCCCTCTCTATATATGTGGAGAAAAATTTGCATCCATTGCTTGATAAATGTGAAACTGTACTGAAGGATACAAAAACTTTCCTGAATGTACTTAGTTCTAAATGGGCATTTATACAACCTGAATGCAATTTTGTGACTCTAGACATTGGGTCACTGTTTACTGTAATTCCCAATCAATGGGATATAGATAATGTAAGAGAGTTTCTCTGTAGTGCTGGCACCTCAGCAGAGGTGCAATTGATTTGCACATTATTGGATATTATTCTGAATAATAACATTTTTATGTTTGGTAATGATTGTTATGTCGAAAAGGTTGGTGTGGCTATGGGCACAGCATGTGCCAATAGCTACGCCAACCTTTTTTTTAGTACAGTGGGAACAGTTTTATGTACTTTCTAATGCTACATATAGTAGTTATACAGCATGGTACATGAGATTTGTGGATGACATTTTTTGTTGTGGCGGGGAACTGAACAGGATTTGAAAGATTTTTTCCAATATTTAAATGGGACTACTGACTTTCTGAGATTTATGTATAAATATTCGCCTCATGAAATTGAATTCTTAGATGTGAAAGTTAGTAAACATTATTTAAATACCATTCAAACTAGCTTGTACAGAAAGCCAGTGAGAAAGAATAACCTGCTGCATAACAAAAGCATGCACCCTAATCACAAGAAACGTAATGTAATTAAAGGACAAGTTTTTAGATTAATGTGACTTTACAATGATGATATTCAGTTGCAATTGGCATTGCAATCCCTTAAATCTGAGATTTTAGAGAGAGGCTATCATAGCCAAGACATAGATAAATTTATTAATGAAGAATGGGAGATTAGATATGATTGTTGCAAACCATATTTTGTTAACAGCAATACAAGGTTATTAACTGACGTTAATGAAGTTGTGACGAGACAAGTGTCAAGGCAGGATGAAAATACTATGTTGAGAATGCCATTAACTTTTGCTAGTAATATTAATTTAGTATGTGATGTGATCAATAGAAATTGGGGCATTCTCTCAACTGTGGATGGGCTGAAGGATGTGTTAGGAGATAAACCGAATTTCACCTTTCGTAACAATGGATCACTTAAGAGTCACCTATGTTACAAGTCTACTAAGTTGAAGTGTTTGAGTAGATCTGATAGAATAGGTACCTATGCTTGCAGAACATGCCTGGCTTGCACACATATTCATACAGGGGGTCAGTTTGTACACTCCCATTTAGGTTTCAAGATAAATTGCTCGCATTATGCAGACTTTAAGACATCCAATGATGTTTACTTTACTTATTGTGTATGTTTTTCTTATTATATTGGAAAGACTAATCAGCGTCTTAAAGATAGTATACTGGAGCATTACCGAGATAATGTTGTTACCTCACAGCAAGAGGTTCTCCCGTTTAATTCTCGGCTTGGCTTGGGAGTGCCTTTTGTGTGGAGCCTGTATGTCCTCCCCACGGTTGGGTAGCGTTCGAAAGTCATGCGTGCATAAATGGGCATGCCTTCGTTGAAGGTTGGGCGTCGTGCTGGCACTTCAGCGTTTCGTAAAAAATCTACTGCCAATCATTAGTGGACCAGAGTTCCGCTGTGGCGACCCCTTCCCAGGAAAAAGCCGAAAGTCAGACAACAACCGAGATATCAAGAATAGGAAAGAAAGTAGTGCTTTAGCCATGCATAGCAAGAGTGAAGGATCTGAGCATGTTTTTAAATTCTTAGTTTTAGAGATCTTAACAAACAGCAGGGGGGCTGAACTAAGAAATCTCACCGAAGCAGCTGAGCAAAAATGGATTATGTTATTTTGTGCAGATAAGCCTCCGGGTTTAAATAATATGGTCTCTCTTAAGCCCTTTTTAAGGGCTAGACCCCTCAAACATTAATTTTATTAACACTATATTTATGAGCATATATTTTATGGGTATTTAATTAAATTAAGTTTATGTGTAATTTAGTTTATTTAGTAAATACATTTTTTGTCACTGTGTTTTTAAATGTTGATTGCAATCTTAATTGATTGTATTATATAAGGCATGTGCATTGTTTTATGAGCTAAGTCTGATGAAGAGGTGAATCCTTGAAAACGCTTACTTTTATTAAATTTGGTTGCCGTGGTACTACTGGTGTATTTTTTGTTTGTTTTTGCCTTATTTATTCACTGGTCATTTTATCTGTTTGAGACATATACTTGTTGCATAATTTCATATGCTGCACTAATTATTCCCACTTCACCAGAAGCCTCTGTTCCACTCACCACCAAAAACTTCTCCAGTCCTGGCCCCCCACCCAGGATCCCCCAACTCCCTCTCCCTGCCCACACTCTGATATCAATCCCTGACAGGGAAGGCAATCTCCAGCCTTCAGTCCAAATAAATTCCCAACCTCCTTTCATTCCACCACCCATTCTCTCTAATTATTTGCTCAAAACACCCTGGTTTCCTTGCCAGCTTCCGCCTCCTCTTACCAACTGGCTGCACCCACAACAGCAGACATGCCCATTGGTAGAACCCTCCCCCACTCCCATACTGTCCCAGCTCCCAGAACTCCCTCTGCAACTTATGAATGCAATATTCTGCATGGTTATTGTCATTCTTCCCAAGTATTTGCATCCAAAATCCCAGCCCCACCTCCTGAGCCTCCAGCCTATTTCACCACCATCCCCTCCACCCTGCACTATAACTTTCATATAGTAGCCTTAACTGTGTAGCTCTGAAATACCCCTTCAAAAAGGGAAATCCCAAAACACCCCATTCCATTGGAAGAACCAGCTTATCACAACAGACTCCTGCCACCCCCCCCCCCAGACAAAATCTCTTAGCTCTTCGCTAATTACTATCCACAACCGCTCCTCTGGCTGAGAATAAAAACATGCTCAACCTGTCGCTTGTTCATCTTTAATACATAAAACAAGAAGGTCTGGGGTTTTGTTTAGATGCTTTAATATATACAAACACATCAGGATGGATAGTAGCATCTTTAAATATGAACGAACTAGTTAACAAACAGAGCTTACAAACATACATGCTTACAAATATTGATTACAAACATACATGCTTACATTTCAGCAGCTAACTACAAAATGGCAGTCAGGCTCGCATGTGTTCACTATTTATACACATGTGCAAGCCCTTGGATAGCTTCTTAAAGATATATACACATATATTGATCTACATCCTCCCTCTTAAAAAGATTGTCCTTTATACAAAACAATATCAGAGTTAGACATACATTACCATATACATCAAAAACAAAACACAATATTCATGTCCAAGTTGCTTCATATCTGCTACAAGGTTCATTGATTCGACCATATCTCGTAACATAACAGCTGGGACTATATTTAGCAACAGGGACAGTCTGCAGTGCACAACTCATATCAGGAACGTCTGGATTCATCATAGGAACAGGCATGTCCTCTGGAACTTCCTCAGGAACTGGAACATCGGACAACTCACTCTGAGATAAAGAGTCTTTCTCACAGGTTGTGTGCTGTAGTATACACTTGGACACTGGTCTCAAATGTTTCCAATTCCACCTAAAAATTGCTTCTTCTTATTCCACAATGTATAGTCTCGGCTCTGGAGCATTATTCTTCATGACACCAATCTGATCATAACCTCTGGACATTTGCATCCTTACCACTTCTCCTTCTCGTAATGGATTGAGTGGTTTACTGGTTTATTGAAGTAGGACTTCTGGGATAGGCGTGTCTTCAACAGATTGGTTTTTACTGATCTGTTGTTCTTGACTCATAGAACCAACAACTGACTACTGATTGGTAAGGTGGTTCTGGTTTGTCTCGACAGAAGTCTCTGAGCAGGTGAACCAAGATGTTTATTATGTTAATTTGTGAGATTCAAGAGATTCAGGAAAACATCACTATTGTCTCATCTAGACTTCTCAAGTAAATGCTTTCCACTTTGTACTGCACATACTGCCAAACCATTTGACTGCTGGTACTCTGGACTACTTGTGACATGAGCAAAGTCCCATGCTTCAGCAAATCTTTTCAACTATTGGCTTGTAAACTACGTGCCATTGTAAGAAATAACTTTGTGTGGACTACCATGAACCACAAAATGATGCTTCATCTTAGTAATGACAGTATTAGATGCTAAGTTAGGAAGTAAGTCAATCTCGAACCAATTGGAGTAAGAGTTTACTAACACCAAATAATGTTGACCATTCACCTCGAAGATACTGGTGGCTATTGTCAACCAAGGTCTTTCCGGAATCTGTTTAAACTGAAGTGGTTCCTTCTGTCGATGTGGCTTTGTATTGTTACACACCGAACAAGATGAAAGTGCTCTCTCAATGTCGTGTGACATAGAAGGACAAAATACTAGTTCTCTTACCCTTCTTTGGGTAGATTTGGTTCCTGGGTGACCACAATGCAAGATAGCAATGTACTCCTGTTGCAGTGTCTTTGGAACAATTACTTTCAGACCTTTCATTATAATACCTTTGCAGGCAAAATCTCATCTCTGTACGGAAAATAAGGTTGCACTTTTTGAGGTAAACTAGATTGCTTTGACAGCCATCCTTGACAGATAAAGTGGTTGAGCCTTTGTAAAACTGGATCTGTGGCTATGTGTTCTCTCAGCTCATCAAGATGTGTGGAAGAAAAATTTCTCACTTCCATAACTTCAAAATCATCAATTGATTGAGAACCTTGATTGCCATTCTGTTCAGTGGTATTTCTGGGTTATCTGTATAATGAATCAACAAGATAAAGAAGTTTGCCTTTCTTGTAAAAAAGATTCTGCTTTTGCAATCTCAGCATCATACGTTGCAGTCTGGCTGGAGCTGAATGCATTGGCTTTCTCAGGATTGTGACTAATGGTTGGTGGTCTGTTTCGATCTGGATAGGTCTACCATAAACATAATTATGCAACTTCAAACATGCAAACACAATTGCCAAAAGCTCTTTTTTGATCTGGGTGTACTGCTGTTTAATTTGGGTAAGAGTTCTTGACACATAGGCAACAGGTTGATCCACTTGTAGAATGACTATACCGAGACCCAATTTTGAAGCATCACGGGAAAGTGTAACTGGTTTGTGAGCATCGTAGTATCTAAGAGTAGGTGGACTAGCAATTCTCTCTTTCATAACATCAAATGCTCTTTGGCATTGCTCTAACCAAGACCAGGATGCATCTTTATACATCTTTACATGTTAGCTCTCTGTGTGGTGCTGAAAATTGGCTCAAGTCTGGAATGAACTTGCCTAAGTAGTTGACCATGCCAAGTAAACGTTGCAGGGCTTGAACATTGTCTGGAGCTGGCATCTCAAGAATGGCTGTTTGCTTTGAAGGGTCTGGTCATAGGCCTGTACTTGTAAATAAATGACCAGCATAAGCAACTTCTTATAGCCTGAATTTGTATTTGTGTCTGTTGAGCTTAAGATTCACTTGACATGCCCTTTCTAGACCTTTTCTGAGGTTTCTGTTATGTTCAGCTTCATCAAGGCCACCTACTAATATGCTGTCTACTATGATAGCACATGTTTACCCAGAAAAATATTACTCCATTGCACAGTGAAAGACTTCACTTGCAGAATTTATTCCAAATGGCATTATCAAAAATCTGTACCTGCCAAATGGAGTACTGAAAGCAGCCAGCAATGAGGGCTTTTTGTCAAGTTGAATTTGCCAAAATGAGCTCTTTCTATCTAAGACAGAAAAAATGCTGGCATTTGGTATCAAGGCTGCAACTTCTTTGACTGTGCACACTGGATGATGAGGTCTTTTTAGTACATTGTTCAAATCTCATGGGGCAATACATATCCTGAGGTCATCTGAGCTTTTCTTATGAGCCACTACCATAGAAGACACCCATTCAGTTGAAATTTCCACTGGACAAATTACACCTTGTCGCACTATTTTATCCAACTCAGCTTTGATTCTGTCCTGCATGGCTTTTGAAACTTTATCTGCTGGCCTGATAACTGGACTGACCTCTGGAGCACACAACTGGAAGTTTGCCTAGTTTGTCTTCGAAAAGATCAGCATAAGTAGAAAAAAATGTGCTGGGCAAAATTAGAGTAGTGGTATTTTAATCTAACATGGTGGACTTCCTTATTAAATGAAAGCAGTCCCATTTTCAGTCTCTGAGCCCTAATAATGACTGGATGTGCCTCTTGACCACATAAAATAACAAGTCATAGCTTCTTCTGGCAGAGTAACATGAAAGCACTATTGAGCCTTCAGTATGACTTTCTTCACCTCCATAAGCAACAAGTTTCGCACACCTTGTCAAAGTAAGCCTTTACACACACTAGCAAACGCTTCTGTTGACATAACATTACAATTAACAATACTACATTCTTTGCCCTTAAATCAGCTGCATTGACCTTTTCATGAAGCACTGACACACCACCACCATAAAGAGTAATGTTGCCACTGTCTAACTGATCAACTGCTTGACTTACAAAGCCATGTCTGACCCAGCTCTGTTAAAAATGCTACATGTAAAGAAATCCCAATCCCTCCACACCACACACTCCAGAGACCTCAACTTCATTACCACAATCAACAGAACATGCTGGAGAGACAGGTGCATAACCCAAAGACTGCCCATGCTCTGGAATAGACTTCTCATACATGTCAAACAGAGCACCTCACTAGCCCTCTTCAAGAGAAATCTTGATGAATGGATGGGAAATAGAAAGTTCACCCAGTGAATCACTCCAGTGGCTCTACTTGGTAGAGGCACTGGGAACTAACACTGGGCGGCACGATGCCAGGGCACTTCTATGGGCTAGGCTTTTAAAGGCTCCAGGGCCATTAGTGTAGTACACACCTATGAACGTATGAACTCATTTCTTAAAATGTTCTCTTTTAATAAAAGAATGTGGGCCTTTTGATTTACAAAATCTTTTGAAATGATTCCACTTATTACATTTGTGGCATTGTTGGCCAAAAGCTAAACATTTCTCCCTTTTAGGTTCATGATTACCACCACAAATACAGCAGTTGGAAATGAAACTTGGTTGGGGCCCATGCTTTGAATTTGCTGACTCACTCTTATATGTCACTGAGAATGTGCGAACTCTGGAATGTGCTGGAAAGTTCAGTGGTTTGCCACTGAGTGCTGCAGGGGTTACAGCTGCCATGTGCTTGGGCATGTTTCTTTTAACCACGTGCTGCATACTATCAACATGAGCTTTATCACCGTGCCTTCTAGAACTATTCTCATTTGTAAGCATATTTGTTTGCTTTTCTGTGAGCTCGTATATCTGACAAATCTCAATGGTCTTATTCAAAGTTAAATCACTGTCACAAAGCAAAATATTTATCACAGTGTCATCTTTTGTAACACACACTAGTTTGTCCTTTATCAACTCATCCCTTAAGTCACCAAATCTGCACATTTTAGCCTTATTTCTCAGGTCAGTTGTATATGCTGCAAAAGTTTCACCAGACCTTTGATCCCTTATGTAAAATAAGTGCCTTTCTATTGTAACATTTGTCTAGGGGGTTACACATTTCTCAAAATTTACATTTTAAGCACTCTGGACCTTCCCATGACTCAACCGGTACAACAATATGATGGTTTTCTGCCTCTCCAACATAAACAGCAGGTGCATACACAAATGAACAGTCCCTTTCTATGGCTTTTGACCCAGCTAAATTAAGTAGAATAAACACCTTTGTACTGTCATCTTTATCAGAAAATGCAGCATCTATGAAAATGTCGTACTCTTGCTCAAACACTTTTCAATTCTCAGCGATATTACTGTCAAACACAAGTGCACTGGGTTTTTGAAATCCATCTGCCATGCCCACAAAGTATTCACAAACACACTGAAAATATGGCCCTTGTAATTATGTACGAACAAACTGTTCTGTGAGCTTGTTACAACATTCACATGCACAATAAACTCTTTGAAATACAGTATTTTGTGAAATATGCCCTGTAATGGCTGTACTGTGTGAAACAACTTTACTGTAACACTGCACAAACATGCAAACACTTCTAATAACTCGGATATCATTGCTTAATAGAAAAAACACATATGCTTTGCAAAAATACAGTCATTTCCCATTATTTTATTCATTTTATGGAATTTTAACTTTATTTCAAACATTTTTCATAGTAATTTGAATATTTTTATCAAAATTGTATATATCGGTTTATGCAAATATTATTTAGAGCATTCGCTATACCTCACTTCATATTATGTTAAAAATATATAGTGCTGAGCAAGTTTTAATATCTGAAAATCATTTCTGACCTGTTTCGTGAAGTTTGCACATTTTTGGGATGGTCCACTGCTGTATATTCAACCAGCATCTGGATAAGTGCCTTAAATCATTTTTGCCAAGGCGTTTTAAACTTCATGCCCATTTAGTATGCGGGTTCTGACTTCAGGTCCTTTTAGACATGCCACTTCTAGCACCATGTCACTCGTTCATCTTTAATACATAAAAAATGAAGGCCTGGGGTTTGCTTTAGATGCTTTAATATATACAAACACATCAGGATGGATAGCAGCATCTTTAAATCTGAACGAACTAGTTAACAAACAGAGCTTACAAACATACATGCTTACATCTCAACAACTAACTACAAAATGGCAGTCAGGCAAACATGTACTCAATATTTATACACTTGTGCAAGCCCTTGGATAGCTTTTTAAAGGTGTATACACATATATTAATCTACACAACCCATGTACAAAACCAAAGGGACCAAAGACATCTCAACTACTCTCCTTTCCCCATCCACACCCACAAAACACAGCCTCCAATCTCCCAGTTTCCTTATCATCTTTTGTTTAGTCTTCAACCACACATCCCCATCCACCACACCAGAATATCCCTCAATCCACACTCTCAAGTACTCATTCTATCATGTCCCCACAAATATGGATACTAACCCATGTGTGGATGCATGGCCAACAGCCCCTGTCCTAGCCCTATCAATTTTGTATCCCAAAAAAAAAAAAAACTGTCTCACTACACCAACCACATCCCTGATCTCTGAGTCCCCCATCTTCCCCAACAATGGTACCAACCGTAATGCAAATAACAAAAGGGAAAGAGGACACCCATTCCTGGCTCCACTGCATACAGAACCCATCAGAAAAAAAACAGTCAATTCATTCTTTGCCTCCAACTCCTCACACATCCACCCAATCAACCTTATAATTTTATCAGGGATTGCAAATGCCTGCACTGCCCTGCCAACAAACTGCCAGCCCACTCCATCAAAAAACATCTCCACATTAATACCCACCAATAACAGCAGTATCCTCCCACATTCCACTTCCCTCTGCATCATCATCACTCTGTTAATGCTGTCAAATGTCTACCTGTCCTATACAAAACCATACCAATTCACATCTACCAACCTTGGCATCCCACCTGGTACTCTTCCAGCCACTACAGACACAAATACTTTACAATCAGGAACCAGGATTGAAAGGGGCCCATATGAAGCTGGACTTGATGGGTCCCAACCCTCCACAGGCACCACAGCCACCACCACTTTCCTATAGAATTCTGGTGCCCCCTCCCAAAACACTGTCAAACAAAATCCTCAAGATCTCCACCAGTCCCCTCCCTCCCAGCCTCCAAACCCCTACAGAACACCATCCACTCCTAGAGGACCCCACAGATCAGCCACACATCACCATTTCTATCTCATCTACCCCCATCCTTACTATCAGTAACTGAGACCCATCCACCTTCAACGCTGACATACCTAATTCTTTCACAAACACTTCCATCCACACCCGATCCTGTCCTCCATATTTCTCTGCCCCATACAGATCCCCAACAATCTACAAAATAGTTCCAGTACCTCTATCGGATCTCTTGTTATCATTCTTGTCACAGGCTCTCCAAGCTTCATGTATGTAAGCATTTTTAAAAAATGTTGTTTTTTATTCTAGAAAAAGTAAAAAGAAATATCTGAGGTGGAGCATGAGAAGACTGGAATACAGGAAACTGGTGTGGCAATTAAAACTAAATGTCACACACACATACACACAAACGTGGTTTGAACAACCATGTTTCCTTCTCTAATGTTTTAAAATTGAAGTTAATGTAAGAGTTGAAGTTTACAATAGTGGTTCACTCAATTTTTATATTTCTAGAATTATGTTTAAACAGCCACATTTCTAATGCTGCACCAGCATTTTAAATACATATAGTTGTTAATACATATTTATCAATAATAATATGGCACACTGAATCTATTGTTTTATGGGGTTTTTTTACTACAATGTTTTTAAACTGATCACAGGACTTTCTTAAAGTTAGTTAAGTTGGATATTGGATAATGATTAACTAGATTTGGAAGAAATATTGTAGATTATATAGAGAATAAAGTACTTAATATTATTTAATAAACTTGTCTTAAGGATAGTTATCCTATGTGCATGGCCCAGCATTCTGGTTTTTTTTTTTTTTTTTGAGTTATCTGGTTCTAGTATATTGCTTAGACGTGATTTTATTTCAGTTTTATTCTTTAAAAGTACACAGATAGTACTATTTTACATACCATGTTAATAATTGGTGTAAGGACAATGGTCTGAAATTAAATGAAAAAAATGTAGTGTAGGTCATGTTGGTAGACAAAAAAAGTTTCACTTAACATATAGGAGATGTACCCCTCCAATCAGACACTATTATAAGGGATCTGGGTACTCTTGCTGATAATTCCTTATCATGGCAAAATAGTAGTTTAGAAAGTCTTTTATCTGGCCTATCTAATTTCCAAAGGCATTGTCATGAAAGGGGATACTGCCAGCCCAGCTATCTGGAATTTTGTAAATAATTATGTGTTATTTGTGAATATCAACATGATTCATATGCTTGTGTTACAAATGTATTACAACTGTATGTCATATAAGATGGTTTGTACAGACATGTGCTGAAGAGATATTTTGTAAAGTACTGAATTTAGAGGTGTGACCACAGTGCATCCTGCTGGACTACAACAGAAATATATATACAGTATTATAACTATTTAGATGTATATATTTTACCAATTGAAACTGGAACAGAAGAGGTTAATTTCAGAAAAAAAATAGCTGAAAATGTAATTAAAATTAAATGCCAACCAGAGACAGACTGTCTATACTAGGGAGCTCTCTGTGTTATCTTGAAAGAGAAATAAGTATTAGACTTGAGATGTGAAAGTGTTTTATTGTTTTATGACTTACAGGATCTGCCTTAGATCTAAGAACGGCCCTTGTTTATGTATTTTCACAGGTAGATGCTAAATGCTGTTGTTTTTGAGCCTGGGAATTGAAGTCATATGACAAGAAATTATGTCATTCTGCAAGTATCCCAGCAGTAATATTTAGATATTAATTTAAGAACTCTCTGAGAGAGAGAGAGAGAGAGAGAGAGAGAGATTGAGCATTTTGTATTTTGTCTTTGACCTGACAAGAATATCCTGTCACCACATCTGCCTGCTTGTTGCTCTGTAAGCAAGTTAACTAGGGTACAATAATTTCCTTAGATGCATTCAGGAATATAATGAAGTATAACTTAGATGTTTTCTTTATTTACTTCAGACTTTCCTTCAATGTTGTTTTAAATATTTCCTGTGAGTTCAAACTCTGATGTAACTGTGATTATTTACTGAGTATGTTCTTGTTGTGATTATTTTCTGAGCATTTTCTTGTTGTAGATGCGGTGGTGCAGCGGTTATCTTTGCTGCCTCACAGCAAGAGGTTCTCCCATTCGATTCTCAGCTGGAGCGCCTTCTGTGTGAAGTCTGCATGCCCTCCCTGCGGTCGAGTGATGTCTAAAGGCATGCAGGTAGGTGCGTGAATGGGTGTGCCTTCTTTGCAAATTGCGTGTCGGGCTGGCAACTCTGTACCTTAAAAATCCTCTACCAATCATTAGCGGACCAGAGTTCCACTGTGGCGACCCTTAACCGGGAAAAGCCAAAAGACTCACACACTGAGTATTTTCTTGTTCTTTTATTATTTATAATTATATATATTACATATATTTAAACCTTTCATTGCGGCTGATATTTGTGAGACATACTTACGTTCTGAGAGTACTTGCATATTTATTTGGTGACACTGTGTATGCCACTCCTAATAGCCTTGCTCTTGGTCAAACTACCATTTGGATTAATAGTAACATTACACAGTAAGATTGGACACCCTTTGTTAAAGGCCTTAAAGTAGCTGATAAGGACATTGTAGAACTAAACTGAGTTATGAAGCACATAGTATATGGATCTGAAGAAGCTTGATTAGCGAAAGCGCTTATCTTTTGTTGGAACTTGTGCTTAATAAACTTTTAAGGATATATTACATCAGTGTTTTTGCCTGCTGTTGCTCCATTTCTACAAACTTTTTAAAACTCTGTTATTTTCATTAGCAACGGAGCATTTACTGGATTGGTTTGCGGTTTCTTTTTGGTATTCTTTAGTTTTGCTTTTGGTTATTACTGCAATCCTCTGGAGCTGGAGTATGTAGCCCAACACGAGCACTGAGCTGGATTATAACCCCAGAAGAGGGGATGGAAGGAATGAAGTCCTACAATGGAGGTTTTTGCAATATTTGAATTGCTCCAGAAGCATTTCTTGGCAATGTGAGTTTCCTGCCTTAACTGATGACATCAGTAATGCAACTATAGACCTAGACAAACTGCAGCAATTGCTCGATGATTTGGAGAAAAATGTTTGGAAATTGAAACGGCTCCAAACACAGAGGTTACATTTTCAACAATGCCTGGATAAAAACATCATTCCTAGAGGGCTACAGGTTTTTAACAAGCCCAGCCAAGGAGCTCAGTATCCTGAACTGTTAGCCCGATGGCAACAGCTAAATATTGAGGTGAGCCGTAAGTATTTATCTCTGCTTATAGACTTTTTTGAGCCTGAAGAGGCTGCACTGACTGAGACTATTAAGGTTAAGAAACAGTTCATTTTTGATAACTTTTCGAACACAGTCATGGAACCATTGTTTGAGAGCTTGCTAGATGGAATAGCAGCCCTCGAGAGAAAGCTTTTGCATCAAAAGAAAAATAAGATTGTCAGGGATACCGAGGACTTTAAACTGGGCCACGTCTTTATGTGGCCAGGTATGGACATGGACAGAGCACTAATTCTGGTAATGAGAGTGTATCTATGGCCAAATCAAATGGACTGAAATATCATGCAACCACAACTAATACTAATAAGTCTGCTAATAGTTCCGTTATTAATGTTGTTAATAATGATACTATTGCTGTTGCTATTATAGGTAGTAAGAAAGAGGATATTGCTGGTACACGTTTACGTGAGAGAGTGAGTGAACAAATATGTGTGATTAATAATGAACAAGCGGAACTTGAATCTATTGACACTGACACAAGTATATCTAGTATTTCTGCAGGGGCTGGAGTCACTGATAATATATGTGAATCTGATAATAATGCCATCATCATTGAAAATGAAGGAAATTTATACCCTGAGGTAAAGATAGTTAGAAATCAACCTCCTTCTAGCATAACACCAGCAGTTGTGAGGCCAAAGACTTCTAATAAGTCAGTGGTTAACCCCAATTCTGTAGAAGGTGGGATTCCTTTTCCCCTTCCTATCCGCACAGACAAGGGCCTGAGAAAGACATGGTCAATGAGCTGTGGCAGGCAGAAGAGAAAATACTCAGATGAGTATGCACCATATCAGACCATCAAGAAAATGTGGGGGAAGGGAATGAGTCAATGATCTGTAACATTTCTAGATATGTATTATCTGTTGATGAAGAGAAGCTATTGAATAGAGGACTTAACTTCATCCCTAGATGTTATAGTAGTCTTACAGACACAATTATGGATCTTAAGATTTTTTGTAGGAATGTCATGCTTAAGTATATCTACGACAAGCAAGGTTTAGATGAGGTGAATGTACAAAAAGAATAGCACTTTCATTTTAAGAAACTAAGTAGTTATGTTCCTATGAACCATCCATTGGTGGATGCTTACTTGAAACTCACAGAAGATGAGTTATTTAAGTATTATGATGAGAGATCAATGAATAGGAAGTTTAAGAGATGCAATAAACAAGATAATTTGAGTAAGAGAGAGAGAGAGTGCTTGAAACATTTACAAAATGAGAATTCCATAACAATTCGACCTGCAGACAAGGGAGGCAGGATCGTGATTATGGATACTCTAAAATATGTTGAATCTATGGATAAACTTTTAAGAGATAAATATTAAACAAATATTACCAAGGAGCATGTGGTTGATATTGTAGACCATGTCACTGATACATTATTGGATATCTATAGAAGTGGACTTATTACTAAAGATGTGTTTGAATATTTAGTTATTAGGGACCCACTCATTCCACAAATACAAGGCCTACCTAAGATACATAAAAATATACTTTTGCCACCCATGAGGCCGATAGTTGCAGGAAGTGGATGGGTTACTGAACATTTATCGGTATACGTGGAGAAACATTTAAGACCAATTTTGAATATGAACATATATGTATTGAGAGATTCTAAACACTTCCTGATAGATCTATATGAGTGTCTGCATAATGTTATACACACTGATGAGTTAATTTTGGTTACTTTTGACGTTCAGTCTCTATTTACAGTTATCCCGAATGATTTGGGTGTACAATATGTTTTGGAATATTTAAAGGAACATAGCACATATTTGAATGGTCAAATTGAGTTGATTGCATACTTTCTAGAATTAGTTTTAGAGAACAACTTATTTATGTACCGGGAGAATATATTTGACAACAAGATGGTGTAGCAATGGGTACCCCCTGTGCCACAAGTTATGCTAACATGTTTTTGGCACAGTGGGAAGTGAATTTTTTATTCATGGTAGATGAATTTAAAGAACATGTGATTTTCTATCGATGATTCGTCGATGACCTTTTTGTCTTATGGAAAGGAACCGAGAATGAGTTAGGCCTCTTACATAATAAGATGAATAATTTAACAGAATTCTTGAAATTCACTATTAATAGTTTTAAGCAGAAGATAGATTTCTTGGACATCTATATAGAAAGGTTGCCAAGTGGGTTATTTAATACAGGGGTATACCGTAAACCCTGCCATTTTAATACATTATTAACGAGATCTAGTATGCATCCCACTTTTGTGTTCAGGAACATTGTGAAAGGCCAAGGCATGAGGGCATCTAGACTGAATCCCTTTGAAAGATGTTTCTCTGTTGAACTTGATAGTTTGAGAATGAAGTTTCTAGAAAGAGGATACAAAAGTTTTGAAATAAATAAACACTTTGAGACAGTGACCAAATTACATGATGGTACTGCAGCACCTTATTTTGGGCCCTCATTACCTAATAATCATTTAGAGAGACATCATACTACTACTTTTGTTAAGATTACAGCTTTTTATACCAGTGATAACCAGGAACTTAAAGACATTATGAGTAAGAATTGGTCTATTTTACAGGTAACATTAAGAAGATTGTTGGTGAACAACCACGCTTCTTATATAGAAACAAAAGGAACCTGAAGAGATTCTTATGCTACCCTAGAGATCATCATGTTGTTCACGATGATGAATATACTAGACCATGTGGGCAATGTAATTTTTGCTCACATATAGATACCAATAGATGCTTTTTTCACCCTGATTTGAGAAGAGAATTCAATTTATCAGCCAGAGCTGACTGTATGATGATACATCTAGTCTATTTAGCAGTCTGTCAGGTTTGCACCTCCTTTTATGTTGGAAAAACGAATAGAGCTTTTAAGGAGAGGATTCGTGAACATCTATATCATATAAGGAAGCATTCAGAGCATAATGCTCTGGCTAAACATGTTACACAGCAGGATGTTAGTCATAAGTTTTTCTTCAGAGCCCTTGAGGTTATAACACCTAGCATGCGAGGTGGTGACATCAGAAATCATACTGAGGATAGGGAGAATGATTGGATCATCCGGTTAAGGGCTGATAAGGGGCATGGGCTCAATGAGAGGGCTTCTATTAAGCCCACGTTAAGAAAGCACAGACACATTAAATAGGTCTACTTAAATGTAATGCCCTTTTTACTATTTCATGTCTCATATATATATATATATATATATATATATATATATATATATATATATATATATACATATATATATATATATATATATCTATATATATATATATATATATATATATATATATCTATATATATATACCTTGAGTTCATTTATCATGCATTACACTTCTGCTTCATGGACATGTTTTTATGAATACATGTACAGATGTATAGATTTTTTATAAAGAGTTCATTTGCTTGTATTTTATATCGATATGTACACTTCCTATATATTCTTATAGGGAGGCATTGACCTCGGTTTTAAATGAGACAAAGTGTATGTTTTTAAATGTTAATTGATATCTGAACATGATTGGTTGTTTAGATTTTTGAATTTTTATTTAAATGTTCTGAGTTATGAAGCACAGAGTATATGGATCTGAAGAAGCTTGATTAGCGAAAGCGCTTATCTTTTGTTGGAACTTGTGCTTAATAAACTTTTAAGGATATATTACATCAGCGTTTTTGCCTGCTGTTGCTCCATTTCTACAAACTTTTTAAAACTCTATTATTTTCATTAGCAACACAGCATTTACTGGATTGGTTTGCGGTTTCTTTTTGGTATTGTAGAACTAAAGATGTATCAAATACCAGGTTATAGGAACTAAATCTTCATCAACAGATAAATAAGACACATTAGTGTGATAGATTTGTATCCCAACATATCCCTCACATGTCAAGTAGGTTAACATCCTTGCCATCATCAAGATATACCTAGATAATTGGATGGGCAGCCTCCAATTCAGTCCCAGCCTACTTGAAGATAGAGGGGAAATTTTGAACAGGCTAGGCTTGAAATGGTCTGCAGACCAATTGCATAGTACTTATCTATGAACCTATAAGTACAGTGCAGTCTGTACTTACATTGAGGTGTGCTGTACTGTTTAGATACACATTATACCAGGTATGTACAGGGTAATGCATCAACAGCATGATTATTCTAGATATATTTTGTTTAATTTGTGATTTCTGTTTTTTTAAACTTTTTAAACTTGTGTTTCTAAGTGGTGGTATTCCATACTAATTTTGGATTTGGCAAGAGTTGTGCTATTAGCTATGTAAATGCCATCTTAATAAGTTTTCTAGATTTGGATTCTATATCTATATCATTCCCACAAAGTAGATGCTGTGATGGACACATGAAAATACATATCATGGGAGAACAAGCACTATAAGAAACAAGCTATGAACAGAAAAACACAGCTTGAATTAAAGTGTTCAGATCTTTCTCTTAATACACTGGACAATCTCTATGCATTTAGGTGTTTAAGTATGAGTCCTAGGATTCAGTGAAAGCTATCTTATTAGATGTAAGCTATATGATCCTGATTCCCAGAATGAACAGTCTCTAGCTGTTTTAGCTATTTTGTGCTGTATTGTAAGATCCCATTGCAAGTGATAACTTTTTTAATCGTTGCAGGGTGTTTCCCTTTTCATTACAGTTGTTTGACCATTCAGTTAGCGTGATTTAAGTAATGAGTGGTGTAAACACCCCTACTTTGTACTTTTACGTGCAGGTTCAGATGGTTTATTTTTCAATGAATTTATGTCATAGAGTTTAGAGTCAATGAATGTCTTGTAGGACATCAACTTAACATATGTTATCTATCCTGTTCTATTATTGTTTTAAATAGACTGCTTCAGTACTTGATTTATTCTTCTTTCTCTCCAACATACATGCTTTAGGTATGTTAACCTCCATTTCCTGTTTAAACTGCGGTGGTGGTGCTGCAGTAGCATTGTCACCTCACAGTAAGATGTTGTCCTGTTCGATTCTCAGCTAAAGCGTCTTCTGTGTGGAGACATGCGTGAATGGGCATACCTTCATTTAAGGTTGTGCGTCAGGGCTGGCAACTCGGCACTTAAAAATTTACTGCTAATCATTAGCGGACCAGAGTTCCGCTGTGGCGACCCCTAACTGGGAAAAGCTGAAAGACACAACAACAACAACAACCTCCATTGTATTGTAGAAAGAAATCACTGAAGCCTAGATGTTTAGCACAAGTTAGAGCACTGAAACTGATTTATCCATTAAGATCACAACTGGGGGACAATGGTAGTCTTTTATAGCTATAGTACAGCTTGTCATTACACTCAGGTCACTGTCCTGCTTTTAATAATGCACAGTAAGGGAAAAAACAGGAGACAGTGCCAACTCTTACACAGGTAATGTTCCAATGTGATGGGACAATGGGTCCTCATTTGGAAGAACAGCAGATAAAATCGGATACATCTGAAGAGGATATGTTACAGAAAGACGTTCTGGAACTTCCTGTAGAAGATTTACAGGAAACAAAGAGCAAAGATGTTCTCAATCCAGAAGAAAATTATCTAATGGACAGACATATTAAGATAGATGTAAGAAATAGATTACAGGAAGTAAATAAGACCCAAAATGTTTAAAGACTGGTAAAATAACTGAACACAGTAATCAGAAATACTAAGAGAAATGCATGTGATACAAGAGAAGGAAATAAGATATTTTACTGTGTAGCTAAGATAATAATGGAAAAAGTGTCACTCAAAAAATGTAGCGCAACAAAGGAAAGGGAGCAAGTAGAATGCCAAATTGGAAGCATCACGCAGAAAAACTATAAAGCAATCAAGACAAGAAATATCACTGTTAGAAAAACACATAAAAGGGAAAAGATCATCAAAAATACTTTGAAAGATTGATGTGGTAAAACCAACGCACAGTATCTAAACAGACTATGAGACCTAAAGAAATAGAAATGCCATAAAAAGCAAGAAATATTTACATTTTGGAGAAGTATTTATGAAAACTCTGTTTAACATAACAAAGATGCCAAATGGATAGAAGAATTAAAAGAAATGGGAAGGGGCTTTAATACAGAAGATGTGAAGTTGGATGAAGAAACAGCCACATAATTTGAGACAAAATTAAGAAAAGATCCTAACTGGAAAACCCTAAGCCCAGATGCAATACTTAACTCTGGCTAAAGGTATTAATATCTTTACACAAAGATTTAGCCCTGAGTAAGAAGTACTTATGTGCACATCCTAAACAGACACCAACCTGATTAGAAATAGGAAAAATGATACTCCACTTTAACAGTAAACCTGCAAGCCATTTTAAGAACAGATACATGTCGATCCGTTGAAGACCAAAGCATTGGAAGCATTGAAAGTATCATTGAGCATACCATTCACTGAGCCATTCTCACTAAAATCGCATTATGGTAGGGATAAGGAAATTAGCCCTTTCTCCACTGTAGTCTGATCTTGGACTTGGTATATATAATTAGTGGGGGGTGTGGGGGCGCAACCCCCCCCACATGAGGAGGTGCCTATGAACAGCATTTACGATGTAATGCCATTCAGTGCTTTTACCCTTCAATGAATAACCATAGACCCCTTATGAACTATTGACCAATAACATGCCTTCTGACAATATACAAATTATACACTGGAACTGATGCAGACAGAGGTTATAGTTATTTAAAAAAATCAGTTCTGGCAATACAGCAAAATGATAATAAAAAACTAAAATGGAACAAAGGATCATTTGTTGTTAAACAAAGCCATAACAAAGATTTGTAAAACTGGGAAGAATCTAAGTATGGAATGGAGAGATTACAAAAAAGTATTTGGCAGCATCCCACATTCATGGATAATGGAATGGTTACATTCGTATAAGATACACCTTCCATTGATCAATCGTATTGCAGTGATTAGGAAACAATGCCATATCCCCCTGTAGCTAAGTTATGACAAAGGGCAAATTACTGTTCTGGGGATAAAAATTCAAAGGAGGATATTCGAGAGTGGCTCTTTGTTAATGCTGCTGTTTTGTGTTGCCCTTAACCCATTAAGCTGTTTACTTACCAGACTAGTGTATAGCTATAATTTAACTCCCAGAAACCAAACTTCTTCAATAAGGAGTTGAAAGAACAACTACAAATGGTCAAAGTTTTATCAGATGATAACAGAATGACATTTGACCTTAAAAATGTGCAAAAGCAGCATGTAAAAAAGGAAAGCTGCAGCACAAAAGAAAATGTCAGTCTGGGAGAGGAATATGATATAAAATGTGATCAGAAAGGGGTGTACACATATAGATGAAGAGTCTGCAATAAAACATGAATAAATGATAATAAAGCTCAGTAAAGAATACTTCAGAAGACTAATGCTAATACTGAAAATTTCTCTGACATAAAGTTCAAGTTATAATTTGTTTTTCATTTCTTGTTGAAATTTGCAGCTTTGGTATGATTGACTGGCCACAAATAGCATTTAATCAATTGGACAGGGGAAAAAAACATACTCATTACTTATCAAATAAAATATAAAAACTAGCGCATACCAAGATTATACATCCCATGCCATGAAGGATGCATGGGCCTCCTCAAAACTGACTACATGCATTGGTCTGCAGTCATGAAACTACATACATGTTTGCTGACCATCATGAAATCATCAGATCTCAACATAGTGAAGGTTTTAAAGCATGAAGCGAAGAAGTCTAAGATGACATTTTTGCTTAGTTTAGTAGGATCATTTCAGAACAGACAGGGAATGGAAATCAAACCAGAAGTAGACAAGAATCAGATAGCAACTGAAAAGAACCAGAATAAAAACATAGAAAACTGGAAAGTCCACAAATATAGTGGTAAGTATAGAGAACTTCTAGAACAACTACATGTTGATCAAGACTTGATGCAGGAATGTGTAAGGAGTGGTGAATTTAACCAAAAAGTTGAAAAGCTAATAACATTAGCCCAAGATAATGGGCTACGTGCATGTTGGTTTACAAAATCTATAGAAAAAGTGGAGGAAACAGACAAATGCAGGTTCTGGAAAAAACATAACTGGAAACAGTTACACATTCCATTTCTGGGTGTGATACACCCATGGCTGAAGGTCTGTTTATTGGAAGGCACAATAATGTGGGAAGACTGTTGCACTGGAAGTTGTGCAAACGCTGCAATATAGAAATAGCAGAGAAGCATTAGAAACATGACCAAGTATTACTGACAGTGATGAAGTTCAGATCTAATACTAATAGTTCAAAAAATGATGTAGGAAAACCAGATATAGTAGTCCAATGAAAAAGACAGAATCATGTTAATCATTTAAATTGATACACCAGCTTTTATAGTGACTTGCATACCGAGAGATGCAAAGTCATAAAATACTAGGACTTGCGAGCTGAAATGTGAGCAATGCAGAAGAAAGATACCAAGACAGTTCCAACAGTACCAGTAGAAGCAACAAGACTAATAAAAAATTACAATCGTACTTAAATATGCAATTAGTTCGTGTAACCCCAAATAAACTCTATAAGGAGGCAATTCTGAGTGTATTACAAGTGCCAAGAAGAGCAGTCTTGGCAAACATCAAAGACTGAAGAAATACTAATCTCATAAACTGTAATTGTACCCTGTCTTAGGAATAAAGTCCATTCCCATCACTTTATTAGAAACCAAAAACATTTGGAGAGTGAAAAAGAGAAACATACAGTATACTTTAACCTAAGTGATATATACATGAGAATACTAAATATAATGACTGGCCATTATTAGCGGATATGAATAATGCAAGTTAATATTTAAATAAACATGTCCAGTAATGAGAATTCTATTCCCTTCAACATTTGCTAATTTTATGTGCCACTCTGATTCATGTCTTTTATGGTCATCAACATTTCTGATTTATTGTGAGAAAGAAACATCTGTGTATATTAAAAAAATGGCAATAGAAAATTAATTTGTTTTAAAGCATGACAGGCTTTTCACCTTGTGGTTCAATTATATCCTGTCATAAAAAAATAATAAAACCTGCTGCCGGTTGCATCCCAGAATATGCTAAGCTGCATGGTCTAATTTTGCAGTATGCAAGAACAAATATTAACATGTGCACTCATTTGTGAATAAATGCCTATATTGTTTTCATTTAAGCACATTAGTCCACTAACCACACCTGTCTCTCTTCAATGCAACCCAAGGCAGTGTCTGTTTAAGTCTGCTGTATTACAGGATGAAACTTAAGTGCTTATACCTTAATTTACTTAACTAGACTGTTGTTTCAGGCAACCCTTGTAAAAGAGGACTTGTGTCTAGTGGGCCTGTCTGATTAAGAGATGAATTTTAAAAAGGCTAAGTAATAATTCACAGTCAGAGTGAACAGATGCATCTTCAAATGTTTAGATACTTTATCTAGAAAAGCCACAATAGCTTATGTCAAAAGAATGTTATTGCCACCATGCAGGTGTGGAACTGATGGGATTTCCAGCATTTGCACAAGTAATACGGTCATCTTGTGGAAAATTGTTTAGCGTAATGATGGCATTCTTTTTGCAATTTTAACTGCACTATAATTGTTTCTACAACTATTCAAGATCTGCTTCCATGGTGTCCACTTTTGCCAAAATGTCTTAATCTAACCAAGGCCGTTAGTTATATTAAGTATTATATTAAGTAAAGAGGTGGTGGGGCAAAGCCTTTGCACTGGAGGTGTGGATAACTTGCCCCCCATCATAAGACTTTTAGCTTTTGTGAAGGGAATGGTGTAAAAAGGGTGAAGCGCTTGTTGAATTTGTACTCTGGACTCCATTTTATGTCAAAATGGATTATGATAGTTTTAGTCCATTTTTTGATGATCTGTTTCCTGTCAACAAGAATTCTGCCAACATAAACAATCCCAGCGTAGAAAGTTCTAACGTGGAACTTGGAATTTATGCCTAATATGGAAAAGCACAGATAAAATATCAGTACAGTCATAGCATAAATATACAGATGTGTTCAGTTTTAATTGGTCAGTGGCTGTTAGATGCAATATATTTTGCTTAGAGTCAAAAAGAATGAAGTTTCTTGTATCACTGGGAGACAAGACCTTGATTGCCTGATCTCTCATGTGTGTTCTCTGCAATAAACAAGACTACTCTTCTCTACTAAACTGTGTTGTCTGAAATTATTTTGTATCATTACACTTTCCTTTCATTTCTATTTTTAAGTTTCATGAAATTTGATGTAACCCAAGTGGTTTGTCAATCATGTATAATTATCCATGCAGTGACAGTTGTGGAAAATATTGTTTTTTTAAGAGATTTGTATGCTATTCCCTATGCTTACATTCATTAGCCACACCATCTCATCTGCACCCACAATACAGGCTGGGTGTCTTTGTTCCCACATTTACCTCCATTTGTTAATCAGCTACCCCAACAACTTCTTGGGCAATGAGTTGTACATTAGTGTTGTAGATATGGACTGCATAAGACTTCAGTGCATTCCACTCTCCTCTCATTTCACAACTCTGCCTTTTACAAGTGATGAAAAGAATGAATGAACACATCAAGAAGCTAAACACACCAAATGTGACAGGATCACTGCTACCATCTTTGGTCTGATTTGACAGTTTGATGGGTATCAATCACTATATGATGCCTTTTTACCTGTCTTATATCTGTTTCATTGTCATTTGTAAAACAAACCTGTGTTTTTAATCCAGGGAAAAATCAAACTTGAATGGGAGGTAATGTCCTACAAAAGAAACAATCTTATTAGAATATAGAGCTTTACTATCACTGACAGAGAAGCAGTATAGTTATCATTTAATATCAGAGAAAAATGGCAGTGAGATCAAGTCAGCAGTCAAGTCAGCAACCAAACATTTTCTGTCAGTGACAGCAAGCAACACACATTGCATACATCTTGACAATAAACAGCAAGATGCAGGTAACATAAACAGCAGCTGTAAGCCTCAGCAAGGGACATCCTTGCTCCTTTTCCTCATTAACTTTTAAACTCATAGAAGCAGTAATTAATTTCACTTCTCACAGACAAAATGGGGGTGGGGGGTATTCAGAAACATTTAGCATATAGCCTTAAAGATAATATGCAAATGACTGCTTACTAGGGAGAAAAAAATAACTAGCCATCCTCCGTCCCCATGTGTATAATCCCAGATCTTGATAGCAGCTCTTATGTGCTACGTTTTTGGAATGTTTTAAAAAAAAATAAAAATGTGTATGCCTGTGTACGTCCTACACACACTGCAGCTGGACATCTCTGTTTACATCATTATGATTTATGGTGTGATGATGCAACTGAGTGGAAGGCTACATGGGATACATGGAAAGTTTATACCCATTACTTTTTATTTTTTTTACAAAATGAAACTGATGTTTTTATTTTCTAAGAAAACTGGTCACAAAATTAGTTCTGCTGGCATCTAGAATCTCTTCTAATACAGACACGGTATTCTGAGGAAGTCTTGATATTGAAAGGGACGAAAAACACAGTGAAACAAGTTAAGCGTTTAGTGTGCATAGGTTCATAGATTAGTACTAGGCTAACTGCCCTTGTGAGCCATTTTAAGCCTAGCCAATTATCTCTTGTGAGACTCAAACCCTGCATCTTGTGTTTGTAAGGCAAACACTTTAACCATTAGGCCACCCTCCCAACCCTTTTATAAATATGTATACTTGCAAATATATACATTTGCCTTTCAGAAACATATGAACAGTAACATGTACTATACATATGTACACCGACCGACTGTCACATTTGTTGCCAGTACTGTGGAATGCCTGTAGTAAAGTCATATATCCTAATTACCATCAATACAGAATGTATCACGGATTGTTTAGTGGCAAAACCAGTAACTATGGTGTTCCTGTTCCCGGGTCCAAGCCATGCAAGGGCTGCTAATTTTATATGATGCCCACAATAATGGCAGTCAGAAATAGCGTGATTAAGGTGCTTTAAAGCAGACGTAAGCAGGTATGCGTGACGGTAAGTGGCGGTCATTCAACAGTATGGGAAATGTAAATAAGCATGTAGGTGTATATGCATGTGAATGTACAGACAGATATATATATATATATATATATATATATATATATATATATATATATATATATATATATATATCCATGAAGAATGAACATGGTCACAATAAAGCAGTCATAACGAATGTGAAGGGAAACAGCAGCAGAACCCCCCATAGTATTTAGTGCTGTCATATCAAGCTGTCCAGAGGTGAGTAAACCTCCTGCATCTCCAACCACAGGTAGGATGCTAACAGTGGAACTAACTTTGTGCACATGCTAAGTCTGACTTTCAAACAGGTACAGGGCAGTCCCAGTCACCATTTGAACGAGCCAAAAACCAGAAGACTAATTGAACACCCTGACTATGATGTGTTTATGTGATTTGAACTGGCTTAATAAAAACGCTCATTTGTGAATTGCTCGACTCTAGGAGTATGGCTGCATTCCTGCATCTCTGGCAGTGTTGGATTTGGTTTACCTTCAAAACAGCAAAACACAGTGGTGCGATTGCTCATATGAGCAAATCATAACCACGAAACAAAACATAAAACAGTGACAGTTGTAAATGTTCGGAAATCAGCAAATCGAAAAGCCGATTCACTGATTTTCAAACATTAATGTAAAAAAAAAATTAGATAAAGTGTGCTGCGCCCCCCCCCCCCCACACCCCACCTACTTTATTATTCTAACTCCAAGATCACATTACAGTGGGGAAAGAATCATTTTCCGATCTCGACTATAGTGCAATCTGCCCCAGATTGTGGAATGTGCAATGAGTGAATCTCACAGTGCATTTGCTCATTGCACATTCAAACCTTTTTCTGTTTGGCATTTGCAAACTTTGCAAAATGCCTTTCAGAAAGTTGCTGTTCGTCCTTGTGCAATACGCACATATAAAGGTAAACCATTGGATTTATCACTTATTTGTCGGCACTAAGGTGCTCTCCTCACTGATTCCTGTTCTACCGTGATACAGTCTAATACAGACTACCTTATAAATTCCTTCATTAATTAGGAAATATTATCACAAAAAGTAGCTGGTACTGTTGATGATAATACTTTGTAGTGAAGGCATACTAAAATTAGTCTGCATTAGTAGAGAGTACCAGCTGCCTGTTAACCTATTTTGTGGCCTATTTTACACTGCAAAGTACATGCCAGTCATATCATTTGCAACTGGGTAAACATATGCAATCCTATGAAAGTAAGTGGAGTTGCTGGAAGCCACTTAATTAAGTTAGCATGAAGCCACTTAATTATGTTAGCATGCCACGCAGGAAAGTGAGGCCTGCAGGCCTACACCTGAGCAGGCACATGGTTGGGTGTGGCATCCACTGCATATTAACCTACATCTGATCTTTAAGTAAAAGTAGTGAGAGGAATGGAGGGACAATGAACAGAGAGGGTGTGATTTGGAGCCACAGTGTAAACATGCAATGGGAAAAATAATACTGTATTCATGATATACAAATGACTTTATAATGCCATACAAATGAGTGTCTATATGCAAATGAAACTCTTCATATATCCAAATGACAAAATCAAACATGTTGCAGTAATTCATAGATGTACAAATCCAGTGTTATGAGCTGCAGTGTCCATTCATTCTGAACTCCAGAATTTTTTGGCATATAGGAGCTTCATTCATGCTAATATGCTATAGTCAAACAAGCATTAGTATCACCCTCTATGGTGCAGATGCATCTGTCACTGGATAAAATGCCATCATCTCCATGACCAATACATAAATGGCTTCTGTCATGTGAATGAGGATGCCATATAGCAGTTAGTAGATATGTGCTGCCTCCACATGGAATCAAGGGGGATGCATGGACTGCCCTTTCATTGAGAGAAAAACATTTTTAGACCATTAATTATCCCTGTGGGGACATTTCAGCATCCAGCAGAGGCCATGTTAGGAATTTAATAGGCATATGCCGTGCACTTTCTACAGCCATTCCTTTATGTGATGCTGCAGCATGTGGAGGAGAATAAATAGCTTCCACAGAGAGCAGAGGAGCGATCAAAGACTATGCACCACTATGCAGCCATTTTGCAACATAGTCCTTTTTTCTGAGGTCTTGAACGCTATTAATTGCACCCACATCTTCAACAATGCCCCATCTGCTCTACACAGTGTCCAGTATATCATCCAGAAGGTCTTCCACTCCATGAACTGCCAGGTTGCTTACAATGTACAGGATATTGTATACAATATACCTGAGCAAATCTCAGGCAGTTACCATGATTCACACATCTAGCACATGTATGATTTCAACCAGTGCTTCCGCAGTGTGGGGTGACCTTTTATATATCATCTTGTTGGAATGTGCACACAATAGCACATTCATAGGCCAAAGTATACAATTCTCATTCAAGCAGGCAGAAGACCATATACAGTTTTGTCTACTGCTGTGTTTTGTAAGTGATGCTCTATATGCATTGGAACCATGGATAATAAACCTCATCTAGAATCCCAAACAACTGCTGATATGCCATACAATATTACATATTCAAAGACACATAACTTTGCTGAATGTGTGCTTTAACTTGTAATGCGATGCTTCTACTGCTTGTATACATCCCGCAGTGCACTGTAGTATGCACCTAGAACCTACAGCCAGATATTTGTGGTGTGTACCATGTTACACAATATGGTAGTATAAAGTAGAGACAACATGGAACATCATAATAGTGCCTTACAGAGGAGGAGTCAGTTGCAGAGACATCAAAGGAATTGGCTGCAGTGGCACATTTCTAAGGCAAAGGTCATTGCAATACACTATGGCACTGACAAAGAGGTAGCATCTGGTTCATAACTACATAATGTGACACAAGCAACAGAAAATGCAATGGATACATGTATTATCACATGTAGGCTATGCATTATAGGGTACTGATTGTCCATGCTGTGCATCAGAGATTCCCTTACACACACAAGACACAGGATGGGCAAGCCACAATCATCATCATCATCAATTGCAGAGGTAGGGTACAGTGAATGGTGGCAGTGATTATATGGGTAAGGATCATGGGGGATGTATGTTGTAGTCATTTAAGTTAACAGCAGATTAGGAGAGTCAGGGATCATATTTTTTCATTTGCAGAGTGGTACTGCCATGTTCATAACATTGGCCCGGTACCATGTGGCCCTGCAGCTTCATGGCTTGATTCATTTTGCTGTATGGATGGTGTAGCTCTTCAAGAGCATGTACAAGAACCCAGATGTGGTTCTTGGCTTCAAATGATATTGATAGCATCTATGACTCAGATGACATCCACAGACAGGGTGGCACTCCATTAGCCAACAAGGGATAGGGTTGGTGTAGAATTGTGAAAACTAGATCAAGTAGCATGGTGAGACATCCCAGGGGTGGAGCTTGAAGAATATTTTTGGTTACTGGCATGGGAATTGCTGACCCCAGCTGTCTTGGTTGCTGTAGCCAAGAGTGACCATGACGAGGTCAATGGAATGGTGTGTACAATGTGTGTAAGTTTGGCCTGTGAACATCTCATTCACTTCTACAGCCTTGCACAGCCATGGACAGTCTGACCTTCATAGGCACAGTGAAAGACAGTTTGCCAGTTTCCTCATGGACACACCAATGAATGCCATGTGGCATATCAATGACCGGAGCAGTTGTGTTTGCTGTATGTCTCTATATGCCAGATAACACTTCAGGTGTTGTAGGTCATATTGCAGTCCACGTAGCTGTGTCATGTCCTCTCAAAGGCCAAGCACTACACTCACTATCTCTGTCATGGTGCGTGTAGCAGCTGTTTGTGCCTAGATCACTGACCTGCACATCTGCTGATTAATTCCAGGTTTGGTAGTTATGTCATAGTAAGACCTGGAGTAATGGCAACAATGTCCACTAACACATCTCATCCCATTAGTTTCTGCATGCACATCAAAAACACTGCAGCTAATGGGTGCATCTATGATAGAGATTTCTGTATAACTTAGATAAATTGGTCCCACTTCCATGATGTCCAGCTCCAGGTACAGCTAATGCTGAAAACCTGCCCTGCCCTTCTACCATCACCTCATCTGTGATGGATGTTTGAGAATCCTACAGTTTAGTATTATAGACATCAAGCATGTGTCATCCTGTTGCTCTGAACCCTCCACTAGAGGAAACTGTGAAAGCATAATGGCAACATGCCTGTGTGAGAGCTGGACCATATGACTCCTAGGTCTCATCTTATGGCACTCATGCCAGTATGGGACAATACTGAGGATAACATATGAGCATGTGCATACATTTTTCTGTAGGGTATTGAAGTTGCAGCTTATGTGTAGCATCTATGCAGTGGTGCTGTGCTGAATGAGTCTTCTCAGTGGAATATGAGATGTACTTGTCATTACAAACATGTGCATACCCTAGAGACACAAGGGCAATCATTTGTAGCTTAGTTGTCACATCCAAGCCACCAACAGGTATGAGAGTCTACTCCTACTCTGTAAATAGGGATAACAGGAAGTCTTCCACTTTTGTGAATTGCTCGATGGCTTGTAGTCGACATCCTGTAGTCGAGCTGTCATATTAATATCCTGTGCCTTAGTCATAGCATGCAGTATAATAGTGGTTACCCTTCATCACACTTATACTAGTGTCCTATTATAGCCACTCACTGTATTGATGTCCTCCAACACTTCCTGACACACCTGTTGATTGGGGTTGAGGGATGCCATAATGGTTAAGGTGTTTACCTTACAGACACATGATACAGGGTTTGATTCTCAAATGGGATAATTGGCTAGGCTTAGAATGGAGCACAAAGGCAGTTAGCCTTGTACTAAGCAATAAACATGTTGTGAGCTATGATCCTATAAATGTATGAAAGCTTTGTCTGCTTTACCTTTGTCCAGGATGTGAACAGGGCTGTAGCAGCATCTCATTGGTTGGTCTGTGTCATTGATCTAGGCAAGACATGTACATCTGTGGCTTACATATTAGTGTTTGTGTGTGTGCATGCGCGCGCGCGCACACACACACAAAACTTTCTTTGGCTGAACCATATATATCTGCACTGCTCATTATTTCCATATCTTGGCCATGTACCTGTCTGCTGTCATAGTGTGACTTTTCCCATCCTGTCCTATACTGTCAGCAGAAACAGACATGTTTATCACTGCCCACATTCCTGCATCACTGTGATGATTGCCAGTAGTGATATGCACATCGTGTGTATCTCCCCAGTCTCTATACACATAGCCATAGCCATAACATGACCTATATATCTACTTCTCTCTCCATCTGCCTCCCTGTTTGTCTGGGCCACCTCTTCACCTGAAAGGGAAACTGGAAGTCCTTCTCCAAAATGGTTCCCACTCACAACAATGATGAGTAGGGGAAGTTCCCTGGTGCCCTCAGCAAATCTCCTTTCATTGAATAAATACCACTTCAAGTCTACCCTAAAAAAGTTCAATAGCCAAGTGGGACTAACCTGGTTACAAAGGATAAATAAATAACATTTTTGCAGATGGTGAGTAATACCAGTCATTAAAGTTATTCTCTTATTATTGTTCAAAAAATGCATATTGATGCAAAACTTGTACTATTAACTTTTAAGTGAATTAGAGTAATATTTAAAATTGTCCCAGTTTTACCCCCCCCCAATTATTTTTGGCTTTGTCCAGAATTCTTGACTAAATAAAATGAGAGGTACTGGGTGCTTCTTATTTTTGCATTCGCTTGGTACAGTTTTTGTTGTTCAGTTCAGTTTTTCTTGATGGAGCCTGGAAAACTAATATGTTTCTTTGCAGTACCAGTAGCTCAAGAGGTAATACACTCTCCTTTGCTGCAGAAGATTGTGGGTTCTACCACGTACTTAGTTTGTTTTTTGCAACACTGACACTGCACTGCAGCATAAGGGGGGTGTTGCACTCCTAGTTGTTCTTGTCTTTCAGATGAGAAGTTAAACTGAGGCCATCTGTTTGAACTGGTGGTAGTTCCAGTGGAGGTAAAAGATCTCATGGCACTTAACAAAAAGAGTAGGAGAAGTTCATCAAATGTCCTGGCCAAATTTCCCTTTGTTAGTATGAGTACCACATCAGTTCTCCCCTGAAAAGAGGCTATTGGCCTATTTGGACTAACAAGGTCAACAAAAATGATGTATGAATAAATAATGGTTGTGACTGTATCTCAGTAATTTCATTATTATCTTTGTACTCTAATTATTTGAATGCATCAGAATCGTTAAATGGTTATGGTTAATAGGTCATAGGAAGTTAGTAGGCTATTGGCCCTGAGGCCTTTATAAGCCTTGCCAAAAATTTAGCCCATGTTCTGACAAGTCCTGTACCTATAAAGTGATCTTAGAAATGTTTTTCCCCAGCATCCACAACGCCACCTTTATATGACTCTTGCTATACATAAGGAAATCATTTTTGGGCAAAGGGAGGTGGCCACCCTGAGTGCAAGGTGTTAAGGGGCATAATTGGCAGTAGTGTGAGTCACAGGCATCTTACACAGCTTCTAAAACCTATTTTCATTTTCACTTTTTTTGCTTGAACTACTCTGTTTTGTGTCCTCAGAGCAGCTCTTACCTTTTTAACAATAGTTGCAAATGCTCAGCAAAGTAAACTAGTTGAACTGCATGTAGCCTTCCAATTGTCAGTCCAAGTACTGACAGATCTTCTCCCATGTTCTGCCAGAGGTATCAAAAAACTGTTATTGTAATCTAGGAGCCATTAACTGACCACTCTTGCATCTATTTCAAAGAACTATTAACAGACATTTAAACTATTTTGCCATTCACCAATGTCTGCAAAGGGGAGATGCATGTTTTATCTTAAACAATAGCAAAATGCATTGTATTTGTTTAAAAATATTTTCCTTACAATGCAAAACAGAATAAAATAAGTCATACTTTTTGTTCTTGAATTTGGCTAATGATATATATTTTTTCTTTTTCTACTGAGGCACAAAGGTGTTTGTGCATGACATTTTCCTCACATTTTTGTATTGGTAGCTAGACACTTGACTTGTTACACTACAGAATACAAACACTATACCTAAACCATTATCCTTGAGCACGACAAATTAGTAATTTTTCTCTGCTGTGCACATTGCCAGGATTGGTAAGGCCATGGCATTCCCTGTTTTTTTTTTTTTTTTTTTTTTTTTTGTAGTTAAATGGTCTTTCATTTTTAACTGTGGATTATGGGTGAGTTAACATGTATCATGTATTCTGTACATTACTGGTATGGTGCTTCAGATTTTTGTTTTTTTCTTCACATGTCTGACATGCCCCACCAGTTAGCTATTGTGCCCTGGCAAGAAAATGAACCTGGAGCCACCACTGGGAGAATATGGTTACTATGTCAGAGAATAAGATTAGAAGATCTAACTATAAACTTTGAGACTAAATGATAATATGTTTCATTACTGGAAGAAAAATTCCTAGCAAGAGTTATCTAAGTGATATTGTCAGAAAAAACACAGATGAGGTTTAGATAGTGAGAGACAAGTTATGGCCTTGCCACCACTAACACCTGTATCTAAATCCCTGACTATTACCCCTTCTAAATCTAGAGACAGGTAAACAAACATGGTTTTAACTTATACAGTGGACAGTAAGGCAAAAAAAGATATTTTGAAAAAATAATCGGTATATAATAACATTGAATTCTGATGCTTTAATGAGAAAATCAATATTACTAACTCTAAGGGCAGCAATTTAAAGGACGTTATTGATGAAGGTACTAGAGAACCAGTTAAAGGGAAGTGTGGTATTCAGTAGCACTGCTAGAGTAGGGCAAAGGGGGTAGCCACAGTGGGTGCAAGGTGTTAGGGGTGTAATTGGCAGCATTTACGTGCCGCCACTAATTTCTGTACCTGTATTTCTGAATGCTGGTATGGAAATAAATTTGCTGTTAGGTCATAGTGCTTACTTCAGTGCTTCCTCTGTGGTAAAGTTACAGCAAGCTGCTCACAGAATGGCACTGGGTACAAAATGAGTCAGCAATGCTCTGGTGGTATTCAAAAATGTTTTAACTGTAACGTGTGTAGGTATGTCTTCAATGGAGGCAGATTTTTTCTGAGCTAACACATACAAATCTTAAAAAATACTCAATATTTTTTTTATCTGTGTTTTAAAATGTGGGGTTCATATAGCACACTGCTTAACCTGTGAAGAGTTGTACATACATAAGACTGAAAGAAAGCTAAGAAACACAATGTATGAACTCAGTAATGCCATCAAACAAAATAACTATGTTAGTGCATTATACAGACATAGCATTGTGTGTATCAATTTTAAGATAGTTATTTTTTATGTATTAGATCATCTTGCAGAAGATGAAACATGTAGAGACATAAAAGGAGAGTTAGACTAAAGAGGACATCAAATGGCAAGTCATTTTAAATACATGTAATGAAAGTAAACAATAATCCGCACTTCAACAAGATAAACGCTCCCGTGAATGTAAAAATAATGTAACAACACTTGGAAATAATGTTCATTCATGGTGGCAGACCAAGGCAGCTAAGCAATAAATCCAAAAGTCCATAAAGATGAGCGTAAAAACGAGAACTGAGTCTCAGTACGATGGAACAAATCTTTTATTTAACTTAACATTGGAAAGCGCTTTCACCACTAGGGCTTCTTCAGACCGTAATTAGACAGACAGGAATTAGAAGGCCTAGAATCACATTTATTGGTTAAGGGATATAAGCCAAAGGAAATTGAGAAGGTTTTGGGAGATTTTGATACTGTCAGAAATTTTAATGGAGTTCCTTATTTTTCTGACATTAGATTTAATGACAATGAAGGTAGAACTTTTAGTCATATACCCGTAGTAAAAGTGCCTATGTTTTATACCATGGATACACCTTTGATGTGTAGTATTATACGTAAACATTGGGGTGTTTTACAAGTAGATATGAATATACAACAAGTAGTAGGTGTGGAACCCAAGTTTCTGTTTAAAAATAAAAAGAACATTCAACAGCTATTATGCTATCCCAGTTTGTCATGTAAGACCATTAGCCAAGGCTCCAAACGTGGGATGAGGTCCTGTTGGAATTGCAATCAATGTATTTATGTTGATAACAGTGACGTTTTTGTCCATCCTATTACTAATAAGATTTTTAATATTCATGTAACAGCTGATTGTAACAGCACTAATGTGGTGTATTTAGCGAGGTGCGTATCCTGTACAGCGTTCTACATAGGGAAAACCAATAGAACGCTAAAAGAAAGAATCAGGGAACATGTATATCATGCACGAATAGGTACACCAAGCAATGCTTTAGCAAGGCACATCAGTGAAACAAATACTACACATGAATTTAGGTTCTCTGTTCTACAATTGATAGAGCCAGGGATAAGAGGAGGTAATTTTAGAAATTATACAGAAAGTTGTGAAACCAGGTGGATTATTCGCTTTAGAGCGGATAAATTTCCTGGACTTAATGACAAAGTTCCCTTAAAACCCATTTTAAGCAACAGGAGATTGAAAATTAGAAATAAATGAAATTTTGTTATATGTTTTTAGATGTGATAGTTCACATTTTAATATTATCTTCTGTTTTTAACTATTGTATTTTGTATATTGTATATTGTATTCTTGCCGTTTAAGCACATTATCAGCAGGTTTTATGTAATTATTTAATTGAGTAATTAATGATTGGATTTTAATAGGTTGTGGTATAAATTTGGTTGTATGTCTGAGTAAGTTTACGGTCTGAAGAAGCCCTAGTGGTGAAAGCACTTACCGATGTTAAGTTAAATAAAAGATTTGTTCCATCGTACTGAGACTCAGTTCTCATTTTTACGCTCATCTTTATGGACTTTTGGATTTATTGCTTAGCTGCCTTGGTCTGCCACCGTGAATGAACATTATTTCCAAGTGTTGTTAAATACATGTAAGTTATCAGGCCATAATAGCTGTGTGAATTTGAAACGTTATTTATTGAAAAGGAAACTAAAACATGACGTCTCTTTTTAAAAAAAAAAATCTTCCCTTAAGCAACATTTGGTTTAAGAATGTAGTCTTGTGATTTTAGTATATGTTCATGTGACTTTTAAATGGTGTATAATGTGGTTGTTTTTGAAAATCAACCTTATGAAGTCTTAGGGCTTATTTTGTAAAGAAATGAAAGCACTTATTGATTTATTAAAGGTTGTGAGTATTTCCACTCATTGTGGATTATTTTCTTCCACTTTTATGGAAAGTATTGTTGCTTTGACTCTTTATCTGTTGTCAATGCCAATGGTGTACATTTTCCCACTGGTAAACAAGTGTGACAGAGCTTTATTTTGTATACTTAATAAGTATGGCTGTTGTGGGCAGAGTCAAACATGAGTAACATTTGATCGCATCTTATTGTATCTATCTATCATTCAAAGTAACATTAGCTTTTCAGGTTAGCATGATCATACATCATAATAATAATAATAATAATAATAATAATAATAATAATAATAATAATACCTTTGTATGTTCTTATATCCATTTGTTTCTGTTGTGTCATGATGAGCATACATAAATGAAAAGCTAACTTTATCAAGAAGGAAAGCATCCTGTTCAATCATATCCATATGGATGGAGCTTTCCTACTGGGGCATAACAGTAAATGAGGTGGATAGATTTCATGACTGATGTGAATGACACTGATAGCCACAACCATTCAATGTTAACGTGCTGCAGAGTGGTCATCAACATGTGGGATGTACACAAGAAAGCACATGAAATCAGACTGATAAAGCAGTCTGGAAGGCCGCTGTCATCTGTCCAGATGATCTTCATCCCAGGTAAGAAGATGTGCATAGCTGTACTGCAAGAGGTGTCAGTCTGAAGAACTGGGGAAGCCATCGTGTGGGTGCACCCCCATGACAGGTGTGTGCAATTCCAGTAGTTGTCTGCACATTGCATTGCTTGTTGCCCATGTAAACCTTTTATATTAGTTACCATAATGAGCATGAGAGGGTGAGGCAGATGCAGGAGCAACCATCCATGGCAACATATACTGGTCTTACCACTGTGTTTCAAAGCAAGAGGTCAATAGGAGGAGGAGTACCTATGTAGAGGGTAGGGTATTCTTTGTACATATGATTGTACAATTAATTATTTCCCTTACCTTCTGTGTTGAGATTTCCATACCTGCTGATCATCCATTGATTACTGTGGAGTGGCCTTAGCACATTTATGGCATACAGGGCTGATGACATCACCCTGCAGGCTATGCTGCTGAAGTCATCTGTAGAGCTGAATACTAGCCACACTGTATCTGATCCAGTACAGATGTAATGCCCATGCTGTTATTCATTAACCTAAGTATGCTCATAGTGTCAAAGTTACACTGGACACTGTCATGACCAGACAGAAATCATTACAGTGCCCTTCAATGGCATGACAGCCAAACAGGTGGCTGGGGTGAAACAGAAACTTTTGTAGTGTTGCAGTAAACTGATGGATTATAACATGTAGATCCTGAGGTCTGTCAAACCTGAGGCACTGGCCATGCATGGAGGAGGCCTGCCGAGATTTGTAATATGCCATTATTAAAGCTTAATAATGATAGAAACATTCAGAAATATTAATAGAAAGGGGACGGGCAAATAGAACTGGAGAATTTAGAAAGGAAAAGGGTGCAAGATACTGCTAAATATGCCACAACTGATTGATTACTGGACAGGATTCCAAATTTAAGCCTCTAAGGAAATATTTTGTGACTACAGATCAGCCTTTCAATTTGTATATTCAGGGTATTTATTGGAGGAGGCATGGGAACAGTTGTAACCAATCACATAGCTTGTGTAACTACATTATTCCTGTAAGGCTTCAAAAGCGTAATACTGCAGGATCGTTCATGAAATGAATCTACTAGGTAAGCCACACATAATACTAGATGTTTCAAAGAATCCACTAAAGGACAATGTGGAAAAAAAATAATTAGTGACTGGAGTTCTCTTAGCAGTTATGGACAAAATAAGCAGAAGAAAATGTTTTTTAGATGCATCCTCAGCATCTTCCAGTGATGGAATCTCGTTAAAAGACATACTAACATAAAAGGATGGACAGACTAATCCTCACTGTCATTTGGTTGATGAAACTAAAAATTCTTCAGGTTGAGATTCCCTACTTATCCAAGGATAAGAACAATTACTTGCATTCTTGTTGATACTTTTTAGGTCATGATCCATATGTCTCAACTGTCCAGATTTTCTCAGAATGTCCAGATTTTTGACTCATATTTTTAGTCTGTTCCTCAAAAAATGTGTAGTTCTCTGACAAGTGTCACAGAGAATTGAAGTCACTAAGTAATGACATGCAATTAAATTTAAGATTTCATATATTTCATGAAATGCATGCTTACATAAATCCTGTTATTCTTGTTACTTTGTAAGTTTATAACCACAATAATCTGTCCCCATTTTTGGACCTTTTCCCCTGATTACTTTAGGCTTTGTGCAGATTTCTTGCATTAAAAGGTTGAGATGTATGTCTGGACTCAAACTAAGCTGCTATATGTAAATACTCTTACTTTTCAGGAAAGAACATTCTCTTCATCATCTGTAAATTTAGAAAAGACGTAACAGAAAAGACAAAAGCAGAGTTTAGTTCATCTGTACTTAGTGCAAATTATTTAAAAAGTTAAGTCTTTTTTTTATTTTTGCTATTGGTTGATGTCAGAATTATGTGCTTATAAATTTACATTTATTTATTTATTTATTTGCACTTTTTTTTTTTTTTTTACCAGGAAAGTCCACTGGGCCATTCAGAACCCATTTTCAGTGGAGTGCTAGGGAGAAAATTTCTTTCAGCAATACATACATTCATTCAGCAATAATAGATAGAGTAGTTAGACATTTGGTTCAGAAGTAAATACAAGGAGTAGATTAAAGACTCAGTCAACAAAAAAAGTTTGCATATAGATAAATAACAAGTAAACAGATAACATTACATTCAACATTTCCAGGTATTAGTGCAGTGAGGAATTACAGCGAATATTATAGGAAGATATCACTTGTATTAAAATTTTAAGGAGGTTGGGTATTGTAAAAGGAAAAACTTAAAAGATCAATGCACATTAGGTTCAAGCAAGGCACCCTTTATTACTTGCAGCAAGGAGACAAAGCATGTAAGTACAAGATTTGTCTAACTTTCTGGTGATTAGTATGTTATTCTTTTACAGTTCTCTCCATGTCACACTGAAAATGTTACTAATCTACTGCTGATGTAGTTGGACACAGCTTTCTGTGTGTTACACAGAAAATGTTACCAGGCTTATTGCTGACATGGTCAGATTATTGCTGTTTTGCAAAAACATTTGAGAAAAACAACCTGGCCTTGGGCTTATTTTAGCCCACCTTGACTCTTCAATTCTCCAATTGTGCAGTTTTAATACATACGTTACATTTTGTCTAGATTCAAGTTACATTTCTAGCTTTGCTACAAGTAGTGCTGACTATGGTTTAAGCTTTTCAAACATCTATTGTTTTCTTTATCAAGGCTTCTAGCAGCTGCACATTTTCTCATGGTATAAGCAGAAATAGAATGTCTCTTATTAAGTTTCCAGTAGCTGCACATATTTTTATTGCATGAGCAGAATAAAGTGTATTGTATTAAGTTTCTAATAGCTGTGCAGATTCATGCAGTATGAACAGAATAAATGTATTAACCCTTTTAAGCCTTTAATATACTAAGCATGCACATTGCTATTATGCATTTTCCAACAGTAACATTTACAGTTACAGGTAGAAAATAGGTATTCACATAATGAAGTTTTGAAAAAGACAGGGTTCTTGGTTGTTCTGATCGATAGTTAGAGCATTCCAATTTTTGGCTATGGAGCAGGAGTAAAGGAGCTGGTGGCTGGATGATTTAGCTTATGTACTTGCAAAAGTTGCTGATTCTCAGATCTGAAGGGCCTCTTTGGGAGGTAGTACATTTTCTTTGCTATAGTTAGTTGCAAGTAGGAGAGGTATTGTAGAAGTTCATGCCATTTTAGGGAACATAGAGTGGTTTAATGATGAGTAGAGTATTTGGCATTAGTTGCAAATTTGGCTACTTTGTTGCAACAAGTTTTGAGCTTAGCTTTTAGTGAAGATTGGAGGTTAGTGAGTAACGGGGCACCATAGATGAGTCAGGAGAGTAAGTAAGTTGAAGTTTATTTAGTGGAGGGTCTTAGGAAGTGATAATGTCTACCAAGAATTCCTAGCTTCTGATGGGTTTTGCAGATATTATGTTGCACTTTATGTGGATATCACATTTAAGGTGTTCGTCTATATTGACTCCTAGAACTTTTGTATTGCTAATGACTTTGATTTTGGAATTACTTTGAGAATAAATAGTGATCTTGGTTTTGTCTAATAGTGTTTATTTTCTAGGGGTGAATATTATGATTTTGGATTTATTTGGGTTTAGAGCTACGTGGTTATTGTACTTCCAGTTTCAATGGTGGAGAAGGCCAATTGAATGTTATGTTGTAGATCAGAAACTCCACAATTCCACTGGAGTGGATGGGGATACATAATTATTTATGTAAATTATATGTTAAACAGCATACAGATTTGTACCTATTTTTCATGGGCCTTTTGAGTCAGCTGAACATACAAAAGTTGAATCATTGGCATATTGAATAAGAGATCCCTAAGATATGGCCATAGAAGAGTGGAAATTGTTAATGAAAATGCTGAATAGGAGGGGGTCCAAGTGAAGAGCTTTGGAGAACTCCAGTACTGGTGATGGTGTTAAGATATGTAGAGATTGAGTGTTGCCATTTGACAGCCTGTTGTCTGTCTTTTAAATAACTTGAGAACCAATTGAGTGTGGTGGGGGAAAGTACAATGTTAGAGAGTTGGGTTAGAAGTACAGGGTGAGAAACTGTATCAAATGCCTTAGACTTTTTTAAGTCTGTTAATGCACAAATTCAGGCCAACTGTTTTTTTTTGAGTTACTTCCTTAATGGCATAATTAATGTATGTAATTGTTAATTTATTTGTTATACTGGGTATAAAAGGGAAGTGACTTGTGTTAATTGCTGTTTTGAAGAAGTCCCTGTCAGTATTTGGAAAGAAAGTGCTTAACCTTGTTCTAATAAAGTACTACTTGTTTTTTTTTTGGTTCCTATTCCTTCAGTATCTGTTTCTTTTTCTTGTTGTAGTGTGTGACATTTTGGTGTATGTATGTGTGTGTGTGTCATATTTATTGAATGTGTGTGTGAGGGGGTGATGTCTGTGTGCATGTGTGTGTGTGTGTGTGTGTGTGTGTGTGTGTGTGTGTGTGTGTGTGTGTGTGTGTATGTGTGTTTGTGAGTACATGAATGTCTGGATGTATGACAGAGACAGAATGACAGAGTTTCTTGTGCCAGTGTAATGTATAGTCTGCCAATGGTAATTACCTCTGAAAAGTCCTGCCTAGCACTGGTTGCATTTATGAGTGATGCAGAGATAGAGACATTAGCTGACAATGAGGTCTTCCTTGTTTATGTTAAACATTTATTTGAATTGCATTTTCTGTGATGCAGAAACTAGTAAGCAGCTAACACTACCGCAGTCAATGATTCTGAATTCCAGGGCAAATTTCATTCTTTGTAGAGAATATCATACTAGCCACTGTCTATAAATCTAGTACACACTGCCTTAGTATTTACATATGAGAAAAAACGATTTGTGAATAAGGACTGATCAGATATATGCTTAAGTCAATAGACAAAATATTCTATACTTATGGACAAAATCAGAATTTCTCCTGATTCTACATAGAGCTACAAAAACTGCTACAGTAAACTCTCAGTTACTCAGAACTCAAGCAACCAGAAAACACTGAAGAAATACAGTACAGTATGAACAATTCAGTTTTTCATGTGTTGCACTTCCCCCCTCCTCCCGCAGAAACATACCTTAGATTTTTAGTTTTAGACTTTTAAAAAGGAAGATACAAATAAATTCCCTCTCTCCCCAACCTGAGAACAAGTCAAACCAGACAAGTCAAATAGCTAAAATATCAGCACTCACTCCATACTCACTCCGTTTGCAACAGATTGCACATTCTCTCTCCAATCTGTCTCACACACACATCCTCTTCAGCTTTCATACATGCATTCACTCACTCTTTCTCCCTCCCATCTCTCACACACACTCTCTTCAGCTTTCATACATCTCTCCGATCTCTCACACACACAGTCGCTTCTGCTTTCATACATGCGTTCACTCTTTATGTCTCTCTCTCTATTCAGTTCATTCAATTCAAATCCACTCAGAGTGCCACTGAAAACTGTTTCACTTGCCACACTTTCTAGTGGAAATATAAGCTTAAAATATTATCATTCCAGCCAGGCTTTTAATTATTGTATTTCAATATTAAAATCAAATCAACATAGTGTTTATGGTATGGTATGGTATAGTATAGGGTACAGTATTTGTCAGGTCTGTTTTTAATAGTAACTCAAGCAACCAGAAACTACAGTTATCCCGCATCTACCGATCTCCATGTGTGCCAGTTAACTGAGAGTTTACTGTACTAAGTCACTCTGAGATCCAAGCAAGTGAATTAGTACATTACCAATTAGCTTATAAAAAAGAAGTGAACATTTTCTTGAAAAGATGACATCATTATGCTACAGGGAATAAATGAGTCACTCTTTTGTGATGGGCTAGATAGTAAGTTTACCCTGGAAAGCTGTTCATAAGTGAGTACTAGGCTGTTGTCCCTGATAGGATATATTAAGCCAAGCTATGCTTCCTGCTTGTCACCCCACAAAGTTATCCTATAGGTATTTAACTATCATTGCTAAAGCTATATTTAAATACATGTCATTTCTAGTGGATTATTTTGCTTGAATCTTGCCTTCAGTGCATTCGGGGTCCATACTCTAAGGTGCGATGTGTAATTACTGCCTCTGTCCATTAGGAGGATAGGGGCCAGGCCTAGGGTAAATTAAATATTAACCATCCCTATTAAATAAGGGAATGGAATGGCTTTGTTTTACATATATGGGGAGTGTGTCCCTTAGTAGTGGTACCCTCTAGGATATGTGCATGCTCCTCCAAATCATTCTGTTTATGTTGCAGAAAAGGTTTAGGTCTCTGGACTGGTTATTTCTAATATTTTATATTTATTTATTTGTATTTGTTAACAGTGAATGCCCATCTGGGATGACTAGCATTCCCCTTTTCATCAGAGGGCCCGGATAAAAGCTCCACAGTTCATTACAATTGAATTGTTTGTCTGGATACATTACATAGAATGTAGAAAAAAACAGTACATACATTAGTTGTTGTATAATAGAAGTACATTAGTACTAGATTAAATAGTTTATAGGTATAATATTATTAAACCTGCTATATCATAGCTGAGTCACAATGTCAAATTAATAGTGATGTAATTCAGGATAAAGTAGTTGAAGAAAGAAGTTCATAGGAATTAAGAAGAAAGGTGGGGTATATGGAGAATCACATAGGACTTGAAAAGGTATTAATAATAAATTAGAAAAGAAAGTAGAAATTAGTGAAAGCTGGAACAGATTATTTTTTTGTGGAAGGATAGGTTTTAGAGGTAAGGAGTGACCACCTATAATAGGAGAGGAATGTTAAGTATGAACTGAGAACGAGAAAATGAAAAGATAATTTACATCTAGTTTGGATTATGGCAATTAATACCATTTGATATGCAGGCGTGCAGTAGGTCCATTAGTGCTGGGTCTGTGAATGCCTTATAACCCACTCATAGGTCATCTCTTAGTAGTCTATATAAGACTGAGTATAGTGACAGGGCTTTGAGGTGGTCCATTTAGGTTATGTGCCTTAGGCATACTATTCTTTTTGTAAGGAATCTATTTGTATGCTCCGGTTGCTGCAAGTACCTGGACAGGTGCATACTAAATTGGGCACTGTACTCTATGATGGGCCTAATGAGAGTGTAAGGTGGGACAATGACCTCTCTGGACTTAGATGCTATTCCTTTAGTTATCTATACTATATAGAAAGACTTCCTCACAATGGTGGACACGTTGGTCAAAAGATAGGTCACTGTCTATGTAAGTGCCAAAATCTGGAGCATTTCACCCCAGGCCTAAGCTGAAAATTGGCTCGTTCCAAGTCAGACTTTCCTGGTAAATAAATGTTAAATAAATAAATAAATAGTTTTTGTCCATGATTCTGACACTGGTTATTTAGGACAAGTAATCCTGTAGAATCGCTGAATAGTTGAAGGATTCAGTCACTGCTCTCCACTTGCAGTCATCTGCAAACCTGGTCAGCCATAGGCCCTTGATGCCTGCTTTAACTTCTGAGAAGTGGATGCCAAATAAGAGCAGTCTCAGAACAGAGCCATCTGGGACACCACTTCTGACAGGTCTTTTTCTTGAAGTGGCAAGACATATACTTACTTCCAGTGTTCTAGTTGTGAGCCAGTTTCCTGATCCATTGGGTGATGTAGGGGTTTATCTCAAGTTTGGCAAGCTTATCCACAAGGACCTTGACTAGGTCAAAGTAGGGAGTGTGTTTTGTCTTCCCTTCATCCATCACTCTGGTGACTTTTTCAAAAAAAAAGTCCACTAGGTTGAGCAGACATGACCCACCCCTGACAAACTTAAACTGTGATGGGTCGAGTATTTGACGGTTTCCTATGTCCTTATTGATTAGTTCCATGATATGTCTTTTGGTAGTTTCACATATGAAGCTGATCAGACTTTTTGGGACAGTAACTGCCTAGACCAGTGAATGGCCATCCCTTGTGCATGGAGATGACCACTGTTGTCCTCCTTTCACTTGGTATGAAGCCAGTTTGGAGGCTGAGGTTGAAAAGTATTGTTAGGGGCATAGAAATATTTTGCTTTACGATATTTAGGATGTATTCTAGGATACTGTCATGGCCCAAAGAAGCTGTATTTCTGGCCAGTGAGAGTGACTGCAGTACCTGATCCTGTGTGATAGCTGCAGTTCTATAGTCTCTTGATATTTCTTGTGAAATTACCAGGTGGGGGTGAAGTTGGAGCTGAATTTGCCTGCTAGTAGGTTTGCTGTTTAAATGGTTTCTGTTTAGGTGGTGCTGTTTGCAGTTAGCTCAGCACACTGGTGTGTACTGCCCTTCAGATTGCAGATGCTTCTGAAAAAGGCTTTGTAGTTATCCTTGGCCTGGGTAGCTATTTTTTCTCAAATTTGTCCTTGGTACTTTTTGTTATATTCTTAAGTTGCTTGTTTAATTTAATGATTAGGTTCGTATTTTGCTGGGTGCTGCATGTTTTTATTTTTTGCTATTGTTTTCTTCCTTGTATAACCTTATTTTATACTGTGGTTCCACCAGGGCATTTTTGTCTCTTTTGGGCATTTGTATTGACAAAGTCCGTGAATCTCTGGGTTTGCACACCACTGGTAAAATATGTTTCCCAGGCTGTATGGTTGAAGTCATGCAGGACCATAGTATTTGGATTAATGCTAATTGACTCTAGTTCATTTAGGATGGGTCTGTGACATTCATAAGTCATAGAGGGAATTTTGTTGCTTTCCAGGATATGATAAGGGACTTTATTGATGGTAAGTTGGACCTGAAGGATCTCAAGGGCATCACACTGCTTTACCAAGCTTAATGTGAGTATTTCTGGATGAGGATTGCGACACCTCCAGTTTTCTTGCCTTCCTGTGTAGTGGCTGGTCTAAACATATGGAAGGCTTTGTAGCTCCGCACTGCTGGACAACTGTCTGCTGATTCGATCCCTGTCTCAGCCACTATACATATGTCTATGCCCTCTAGGGTGAGGAGGCTGACAAATAGTGGAGTTTTTTGTTTAGACTCCTAACACTGATCAGTAGTACCTTTAATTTTCCTAAGTTTGTTTTGCTACTCAGGTAGTTTGATCCAGTTGGCATTGCCTAAAAAATGCACAATGGGAGGTGGATATCTTTTTAGCCAATATACAAATGTCTAGAAGGGATAGGTGCTTACCATCCCTGGTGAAGCAGTGTAGTCTGTTGACAATGTCCTCCCAGACTGCCATATATTGCCCCCCCCCCGGAATAACACCAAAATTTATGAAAATTATTGAAGTCAATTACCGTTTACTCATATAAGGTATCATCCTTGGAGAAACTAGTTCTGCTCAATATGAGGCTCATGCCTGCCTGCCTGGGTCACATAGTCAGAAAGCTCCATCATGTCTCTCTTCATGTAGTCCAGGGAAGTATATCTCAAGTCATTAACACCCACATGCACTTTGGTAGAGTCATAGTGGTACTTGCTGTTTAAGGACTTGACTGCCTGTCTGGCCACAGAGAAGCAACTGACCACCAGTATTTCCTTACTCAGCCTGGTAAATGGTGCATCTGTATGTCTCACAATGGACTCATCTATAACTAGAATGTTAGGTTGTATAGATGCTTGCCTCTTGGACATGGTATCTGAGACAGTGCGACCTTGGTTACTATGTGAGGTGGTAGGCTTCACCCCTGTTGCATGCTTGGAATGTTGTTGAGGGTACTCAGTACCTATGTCATGCTTTGGAAGTCTTTGAGGTTTGGGCAGGTTAAGCTTTAATACCTCGACATATGATGCGTTATGTGTTTTATGTGAATTGTGGAGAAGTGTACTGTAGGGTGAGCTGATGCTGTAGGGTGAGCTGATGATGGCACTTGCATTGCATCAGTGATAACAGTGTGCAAATCTTAAGCCTACAGGTACATTAAATAAATACTCTCAGACACTGTTTTGTTCTGTTTGATTTATTGGTAATCATCAGAAAGCATGAGGCAATTCATACATTGTCTCAAGATACCTGTCTCAATAAGGCCAGCTAAAGAAATTGCAGAAGAGTGCTTTCCTATGGTTCCTACTTCTCAGATTTGGGGGGGGGTGTTTAATGAGGGGAAGTAGTTTGGTTAGATATAGAAACAAGTGGGTGGTGATGCCTGTATAGAATGCAATCTGATGGGAGTGCTTATAAAGGAGTAATTAATTTTATCATAGTTGGGGCTGTAAAGCTGTCTTATCTGCATAAAAGGGGTGCTTAGCATTTTGTTTAGATGGGAAATTACTGTAATTTCTGATCCAAAACTGTCTTATCTGTATACAATGTAGTTGAATGAGGCCACAGATTCAGAGTATTGAATTGTGTTTGATTCAAGCAAGGACTCCTGTGTAAAAAGCCTTTGTGCACACTCACTGTCAAGAGAAATCTATAGTAGCAGTGCACTTAGGGCAGTTCAGCATACACTCTAAGAGGTGAGTTAGGAGAGTCAACCAATTAAAAAAGCCAAAAAGCAGAACCAATGGAGCTCTGTAACACAGGTCTTACAGCAAATCACAGTGCTCTCACTACCATGAGTCTGAACTACAAGTCTGTGGTCCTCTCTGGGCTAGAATCTCAAGCAACTGTAGCTATTTCTGTGGAGGCAGGAAAACCAGTAGCAACCATATAAAACAGAAACAGTGTAACAAACAGAAAAGAAACAGAGAGGGCAGTAGCAATTGTTTCAAAATAGTAAGTGCAGCCTATATACACACTAGCAAGCAGAAAATAATGCTTACCAAGCATAATGTTGATGAAAAATGGTTGTAATGTAGCACAAGTCCTGCAGCAAAAAATCACAATACTCCCACTATCGTGAATCAAACTTACAAGATAAGCAGGCAGATTTATGCAAGTACAGTTTATGAAACACAAAACTGTAAGGTGTGTGAGTATTCCAATTTCAGGTTCATATGTTCAGTTTTCAAGCTAATGACTGTTTCATGAAGCCTGAGTGCCATAAGCTTGTGAATATTTTACTGTGCCACATAAATGTATGAACAGTATTTTTGAAGGAATTTAATTAGTGGCATCTTCTGACTGTAAAGGGATGATTTTTTCCTAATCATGGATGGTGCTGTGTAATGTGTAATGTATTGTTTTTTTTTCTACAAAATGACTCTTGACAAATCTGTTTTTTTTTCCTATTATTGGCATTCCTAGTATGTATATTTGATTCCCTGTTCTGATGTTACCTCCTCCAGCATTACATTCCAGACACAACATTATGTAGAAGAACATCAGATATTGCTATACAGACTGCATGGAGGTTGCCTGCAATTATCATTTAAGAAACAAAATACAAAGGCAGTTCTGAAAACTTTCTGAATAGTTCACATGTTCTCCGCCTATATTTTTTCATGAAGAATTGTACACTTTCAGGTTATTTTAAGCAGCATGTTTTACTTCTACAGGCTACAAACTTGCCTACATTAATAGGTCTGAACAATGAGATATAAAAGTAGAAAATGATCTCTCTGGACAGACTAAATATGCCTTTTAGTATTAAATACAAGACACCACATAGTGATAGAAGTGGAAATATATACATGTAAAAAAAAAGCACACCATGAAACCTGAGTACATCAAATTTTCTAATCTTGTAATTTTTTCCAGTAATAAATTATACTTATTCAGTTAATATTTTTATTTTATATTTTATATTATTATTATTATTATTCTAGAGCACTGTAAGGCAAGTAAAAGGACTATGTCCTTTTCCTCACTGTAGTGCGATCCTGCAGTTAGTATATATAGTTAGGGGTGTGTAGGGGGCACAGCCCACCACACTGGGGGGTGTGGGAGGGCATAGCCCCCCACTTAGTTTCATGTTATATTCTCTGCTTTTGGCTTTATATTGTTTAGTAAAACTAACACACACCCCCAACTATATATGTTAACTTCAGAGTCACACTAAAGTGGGAATAAGGACATATTCCTTTTACTTGCCTTACAGTACTCTAGACACTGCCAGTACTAATTGTCAGCCAAATGAAGTGTCAGTGAAATGAAGTTTCAGTCATTTGGTCCGACTAAAATGTTTGTCATTCAAATGAGCTTTCAGTCAAATGAAGGTAATCCATATATATATATATATATATATATATATATATATATATATATATATATATATATATATATATCACACACACAAACACACACACATATATATATATATATATACACACACACACACACACACACACACACACACACACACACACACACACACACACACTATGTTCAGTACTGCTAACTCACATTAGTTAGTTTATGCACTGAACATCATAATCATTATGAACTTTTCTTCATTTTTAGTTGTAAAAATTAAATGGCAGTCATTGTATTTATATCTGTATACTCACCAGTGCTTGCTTAGCACAGACCAAATGACTTTCTTCACTCAGGACATTTTATTTAATTCTTTTTAAGTAAACAAATGTCCATGCCAGGTCTGTGCAATGCACTGCAGCTTTCTGTTTGTTGCCCTCCCATGATTTGTTGGAAGGTAATGATTAAAAAACCTTAAATATTAAATACTATTGTAGGGAGCTGTATATTTTGTGGCCGTTGACTCCAAAGTGTAGTAGCAGATCATGGTAATAAGTGTTTTTATACTTTATCAGTAAACCAGACAATCATAGCTCTCATCCGCCCTGATTGTGCAGATTGTCCATGTCTTTGCTTCCTATTATAGACCTGTGTCGTATAAAGGATGCTCTGGTTATTCAGTGAGGTTTGCAGTCTGTCAGTAATGCCAGACATTGGTTTTATACTTCTTATTGTAGAGAAAAAGTATGTTGATGTAAATCCTATTATTCCACTGACGTCTTCAGTTAATTACTGAAATATTTAAAAAAAAATATTCTGAGCCTTTGTCCCCCCATTATTTTTTGGAGTTGTCCCTGATTTTTGAGAAAAAAGTTTGTAGCTATGGATATAATATACAGATAAATTAGCAATGTAGTCAAGCCATTGAATAAGAAGGGTTGCAGGTTGGCTGTGGATGAAAAAATAAACATGTCTGTTCATAAGGGAGGTTTATGATTAGGTAATTGTCCACCACTGCATGTGGATATATCAGGATTTACCCATGGTTGGTCTGGTTTGATCATGAGGAAGAAGCCGGAGTGACTGAACTAAGTTAACTATGGATAAATCCTGATATACCAACAAACATTAGTGGATTATTACTGTTGCACAATTGCTTTATTTAAGAAAGAAAGTGCTTACCTTTCTTAAATAATGTCTTTGTATAAGGGAGCTCAGTGTTCTTCCATGTTGTCTTCCTTATACTGATGTACTGTGCATGAATATGGGACTTATATTCCCATGCTTGCACAGTACATCAGTGTCCTGCAGGAGAAAACAGAATCTCTGTTGCTCTTTGCTTTTTTTTTTTTTTTTAGTGTTAACTGTTTAACTGTTAAAAAAAAAGAGTTTTACAAGAGGCACCACAAAAATATAAGGAAAATCAGGCAGGCTGCTGTTTGTTTAGTTTAGCAGAATGTAATGATTTTTCTTATATTTTGCCCTGTCCCTCAGCATATACCAATAGAAAGTCAAGCTGCTCAATGGTACTTCAGCAGCTGGACTTTTTTCTGTTGGTATATGCTCAATTTACAATGCTCACGCTGGTTGAGTTGTCCAACCAGTGTGCTTGTTTTTGAGTAGTAAAGAGCTGCTGTTGTATTATTATTAGTAGTAGTAGCAGCAGTATCACCATCATCATCATCATCACCATCATTCCGGTAGACAACCAAATATAGTTTTGAATCAGGAATTTTAGTCACTAAACAAAAGGGGCTAGACTGGCTGTGGTTCAAAGAAACACATTATTTATTCACAAGGGATTTTTGTTAATCCTGACAGGCAAACAGATATCCTATTAAGCTCTGCAGTCACTAAAAAGGGAAAACTGTGAGCTGGTTGTAGATGCAAGAAACATGTTGTTTGCTGTGTTAAAAGCCTGAATACATTTATGTGGAACATGGTGGAATGCTTACTGTCTGTCTGCCTCATTTCATTTTTAGTCTGTGCCTATCATAAAATCTGCAGTCCTCTGATAACACATTAATTATTTCTGTCACTAAATAGGTCAGAAAATGCTGAAGATGAAAAGCAACTTGCATCTTGATGTTCGCTGATTTTAAAGTCTGGATTTTCAGGACTAGTGTGTACTTGTATAAAATACATTGGGATATTTATTCTCTAGTGATTGTATGAAACTAAGCTGAAATTATCCCTGATTGCAAAGGATAATTCTAAATTTGCCTCATATTATTTGTGGCTTTCTGATAAATCATTTAGGATTGCAATCACAAAATGGAGGTACTGGCTATAGATGAAATCTACTTACCCTCTCATTGCTTGGGCAGTATAAAGTGTGACTTTAGAGGACTAGTGGCCATTTGTATCAAATGAGTGGGAATATTTTTCTTTAGCTACTATTTATGTCCATGATTTTGCCTTGTATTGTTGGTCTGTCCCTTATAAAATTTGTGGCTTTGTGGCAGATCAATTACAGTCACCAAATGATGACAGACATTTAACTTTTAAGACTATATCCTTCAAAAATGGATAGCAAACATTGTTATTCTAGCATTTCTAAGTATATAAGAGCAATATTTAAAATCTGTCCCTGATTTTGGGCCTTTTTCCCTCAATGTTTTTTCGCATTGTCCCAGATTCTTTTTCTGAGAAGTTCGGAGGTATTATTTTTATTATAGTCCGAAAAAAGTGTAGAAGAAAAAGTGGTTATAACTACTAGGTAGCGGCGGCGGCATTTTCTGAATAAAAGTAACTTATCCTCTTGCTGTTTGGTCATTTAACCATCTGGCTTTACTAGACTAATATGTACTTGTGAGGAATAAGATGGATTATTGTGGCAAGTGTTCATTTGAAATAAAGCTTAAATTACACAGCTCTCAACTGTCTCTGATTTCACAAAATACCCCTGGATTTGCATGATATTTTTGGTCTGTTCCTCATAAACTTTGAGGTTTCTGGAAAATAATTGTGGATTTCAGTGATTAAATTATGACAAGACATTTGAGCTTCAGACTCCATAGCCTTCAGTAAATGCATGCTAATTCAAGATTGTTATTCTAGCAACTTTTTATGTACATAAGAGAAATCTGTCTCTGATTTTGGACCTTTGTCTCTCACTATTTATGGCCTTTTCCCTGATTCTCACACTAAGGGGCTGAGAGGTATTTTTTATCACAATACGATGAGATGAGATATACACAGTAAAGCAGTTATAACTGTTGGGTGGGAATAGGAGCTATCTGTAAATGAAAGTAACTTGCACTCTTGTTTAATCAGGTTAAACAGTATGGCTTTGCAGGATTTATTTATTTATTGCAGTGTGCATTTATGTGAAATAAGTTGGAATACTTGGGGACTGCTGTGTGTTTCATATGAAATAAACTTGAAGTACACTGTGTCCATAATTACTAGCTGTTTTTACCAAAATCAGACATCTGAGGTATACACAGACAAGGGAGTAACTATGATTGCTGGGTCTGTGGGCTTTCTGAGAATGAAAATGGCTGAGTCTGACTGTCATGATCTAGGTAAATAATCATTACTCTGGCTTTACAGGACTAGTGCGCATTTGTGTAAAGCAAGTTGAAATACTTTATCGTAACTATTTTATTATAATCATATATTTCAGATGTACGCAGTCAAATGCCTGTAACTGAAAGATATGGATGTTGGTGAATTAGAATGACAGCTGTCCAAATAATCTTGAACTAGGAAGATTAATTTTTTTTTTCAAGATTGTGGCGCCCTGTGAGGCAGCAGCTGCTCCAGCTCAAGGGAGGCATGTGCAATATTTGTGTAAATATCTAATATGATAGATATCATCAGATACAACAAAAACAATGAAAACAGGAAGGAAAATTGACACAAGGTTAGTTTATGACAGAAATACCTTGCTAGATCTTCAGTTTACAGGCTTATCATGCAATTGCTTTACTAGGCTGCTTTCTCTAGGGCCTGTGACACCTGAAGCACTCAGAAAGCTAGGAATCTTGTCTAATTACATGCACAAATTCAAAATATACTACACCCAAAAGAAGAAGAAGATGAAAAAGATGCAAAAGACCATGGAAAAGAGAAACTACAGCTGGTATTAATGTCAGGCTGAAAGCAAACCCCTAGAGACCAGCACTCCCATCTATCATGCTATCAAATGTTCAATCCCTGGAAAACAAAATGGATTACCTAAGACTGGACCTAAAGAGCCATAGACAGGTGAGAAACTGTTGTGTGTTTATCCTTACAGAAACATGGCTAAATTCAAGTACTGGTGACAGTACTTTTCATGTGGATGGGCTATCATTATTTACAGCAGACAGAAACCAGGCTCTTAGTGGCAAATCCAGGGGAGGTGGAGTTTGCATCTACATAAGCAACAACTGGTGCTCCAGCTGTGAGAAAGTCTCCACCCACTACTCTGTGAACATAGAGTTCATGACAGTAAAATGCAGATCCTTTTACCTACCAAGGGAATTCTCAGCTATTATCATCTCAGCTATTTAGATCCCTCCAAGTGCAAACACAAAAGAAGCACTGGCCACACTTTACCAGTCAGGCAGTGAAATGCAGAACAAAACCCCAATTGTGTCTATATCATAGTGGAAAACTTTAACCAGGCTAGTCTAAAATCAGTTCTACTGCATTATTACCAACATATAGACTTTGCCAACATACTAGTTTGGATCTACACCAGTGTCAAACAGGCTTTCAGGGCACAACCCCTCCTGCACCCTAGTAACTCGGATCATCTATCCATTATGCTGATACCAGCCTACATACCACTGCTAATCAGAGAGAAACCATCCAAGAAGCAAATATCAGTCTGACCAGGAGAAGCAATCTCTGTACTTTAGGCTTGCTTTGAATGCCCAGATTTGAAAATGTTCAAAGAAGCTGCCATTGTAGATCAGCACACCAGCCTGGAAGAGTACACTGAGTCAGTAGTAGGATACAGATCAAAGTGTGTGGATGACGTGACAATCACCAAGAGCATCCCCACATGAGCTACTCAGAAACCCTGGCTCACAAGCAAAGTGTATGAGCTCCTGAGGGAGCAACACTGCCTTTAAGTTGGAGGACAAGGACACCCTTAAGTCAGCCAGAGTGAACCTGAGCAAGGGTGTAAAAACAGCAAAAAGGGCATGTGGTCAGAAGATCCAGAGCCACATCAGTGACCTCAGAGACTCAAGGCAACAGTGGTAAGTAAATACAGTCTATCACAGACTACAAGCCTATGTCTGCATGGTGTGATGACAATATCGACTTCCTCAACAAGCTCAACACCTTCTTCAATAGGTTTGAGGAAAAAAATAACACAACTGGAATGAAAGCTCCTACAAATCAAACAGACAAAGTACTACTACTTAACCCTGCTGATGTCAGAAGAATCCTTCACAAGGTTAACCTAGGGAAGGCAGCTGGACCTGACAATATCCTAGGATGGGTGCTCAGAGAATGCACTACCTAACTGGCACAAGTTCTCACAGCCATCTACAACATCTCATTAAGTTAGTCTATTTTACCCAAATGCTGTAAAATTACAACCATAATACCTATACCAAAAACGTCCCCACTGTCAACTCTAAATGACTACTATCCCATAGCACTCACTTCAATAGTAATGAAGTGCTTTCAGAGGCTGGTGAAGGACTATGTAACATCCAACCTTCGTGCATCTTTAGATCCACTTCTGTTTGCATATCGCTCAAACCGCTCCACAGAAAACACTATATCAATGGTGCTTCACTTATCCATGGCCCACCCGGAAAACAAGAACTGTTATGTGCGAATGTTGGTCAAAGACTTTAGCTCTGTCTTCAACACAGTGATCCCCCAACATCTGATAAAGAAACTTGACTAACTGGGAATAAACACTCCTCTATGCAACTGGATACTGGACTTCCTCACAGACAGTACGTGTTGGCAACAGCACCTCCAAGAGCATCACTATGAACATGGAGGTTCCTCAGGGCTGTGTTCTGAGCCCTCTGTTGCTCACCTTGTTAACTCAGGACTGCACCACCATGTTTAACTTGAACTACATCATCAAGTTTACAGATGACATGACTCTTGCTGGTCTCATTAGGAACAATGATGAATCAGCCTACAGGTAGTCAACTCATCATCTGGTGCGACAACAACCTCACACTAAATGTAAACAAGACCAGAGAGATCATTGTCAGTTTCAGAAGAAGGCATAAAACACACTCTCCACTAACAATCCATAATGAAATAGTGGAGAGCAGTTGCTAGAAAGTGCATAACAAGGAAATGGAATTCCACTTCACCACAGTCCATCAAAGAATTTCTATCTTTAATGAAAGACACCACAGAAAGAAATTAAGATTAAAGAACTAAGAATCTATCCTAACACCTTAACAAATAATCCTTAGAGAAAGGTACTAAATCTTATTGAAAATATACAAATGGACTGTGCCTGTTTCTGATTAATGTAAATGTTTTACTTAATTGTATATTAGTCTGTGTGGTTTCATTTATTGATTTTTCCCGGAGGTCAAAAGTAAATGGTGTATATAGTTATTTACATATCAGACTTTAGATTATGTTGTATCTGCAATATTTTTATTTGTTTGAAAATAAAAATTACTTGAGTAAAAAAAAAAAAAGAAGAAGAAGGAATAAAAGTGACTTGGGCCGTGTAGTCTTACTCTGCATTGTAAAGAGTCTGGGTAGGAAAACGGGAAGCAAGAAAACAGTTATGCATAAAGAGGGTCACACGTTGGCATTGCAGAAACAAGAGAAAATCATGAGAGGAGGCAGGACATGAACGCTACCTAGGTAAAGGTCATTTAGGAAAGACAGAGAAGGGGGAATTGTGTGGGGCAGCAAACTACACAAAATACTTCATCAGATGTGATATCATAGGAGAACAGAAATGGGGTAAAGGTGCAACTAGGATTAGAAAATAGGTAAGTGCCTTGACAGCTAAGGTAGAGAAAAGGAGCAAAACTGATGCAGTGTATTGTCCATCTCACAAAACAAGATGAAGATAAGAGACTAAAGAAGAAGATAAAGCACCAAGGCAGAAGGACGAGAGTTATAATCACAGAGGCTCTGAATCTGCCAGAAACAGACTGCGAAATTTCAGGCCCTCACTCACAGAAAGAGTAGGACTTGAATGGAGTGTTGAAACGGGAGGGGTTCAGCCAAATGGTACAAGACAGTATCAGAAAGGACAGAAATGTGTCATGGATTCTAGGTTAAGACACCATTAGTCAACAGTGATCATGCCCCAGTGCAGTTTGAATAGAGGGAAAGGTAAGAATGAAATGACAAAAATAATATTTTAAAAGAGTGGATTATGTTGTGCTAGGAGAGATTGACAATGATGAGTAGGGCAACTGGAAGCAAACTGGGGCAGTGAACAAGCTAAGGGAAAGAGACTGGGATGGAGCATGCAGGGATATGGACAATGGTGTATAGAGAAGGCAAAAAGCAAAAAAAAAGTCCAAAGTGCTTACAAAGACATATGAGGCTAGCAATTAGGTCAAATGATAAGGCCCACAGAAGGTGGAAAGGAAGGGATGGGGGGGGGGTGCAGAAGGCATAATTCAAGGAGGCTAGCAAGAAGCAACAAAGACTGTATGGATAGTAAAAGCCAAAGTTTAAAGGGAGTTTACAAAACTGATCAGGAAGGGTAGCAAGGCACTATGCAGGTACATAACAGAAAGAAAAATGAGATGGAAAAAATTGGCAAGATTGGGCAAAGATAATAGGGAAACCATAGCAGAGTGGGAGAAAAGCAGAAGTATTGAATGAATGCCTTGCTTCAATCTTGAGGAAGGAGGATGGTTCCATGCTGGAAAGAAGTCAGGACAGAATGTTGAGAACAACAGACAGACAATTAGGCAGACACCAGAATACAGAAGAAGTAGGCTAATCTGAAAGAGGCAACCCACAGGGAAGATAAAGTCCAGGGACAAATGATTTCCTTACACAAAATTCAGAAATCTGGCTAGTGTGCTGGCAGACCCCTTGAGGGAGGTCAGCACATCACTGGCTTCTGCAGAAGTGCCAGATGATGGGATGACAGCAACTACAGTACCCTTATACAAGGGAGAGCAGAATAATCTGGGAAACTACAGGCCTGTAAGCTGCGCATCAGTTGCAGGGAAAGTCATGGGGATGATCCCAAGGGGAAGCTGATAGTATTTCTAGAGAACAACAATCACCAGGGCAGCAACATTATGTCATGGCACAAATGATCTACCAGTCAAACCTGATCCAGTTTTATTAACTTGATTACAGGTGAAATTGACAAGAAAGGGAGTACCAGCAGATGAAGCTTTTATTAGAACTTGAACAAGACCTTTAGACCTTTGACTCATTCCCACAAAGACTGATGATGGAAAAAAGGAGGTGTTTGCATTATTTCCAAAACTGAGGAACAGTAGAGCTGCTTGGTTGAAGAATAGGACAACAATGGTTGCAGTGAGAGGGGCAAAGCCAGGAATTAGTAAAGTGGCTTGTGGATTTCTGCAAAGGTCAACCTGGGTCCAGTATTCTTCAATGTGCTTGTCAAAGACATATATGAGAGAAGGGACAAAAGGAGCAACTTCTTTGTTTATTGCACTGAGATAGATGCAGTAGCTGAGGATGAGGGAAGAGTGTAGTTAAGGATTTGTAAAAGCTGAATAAGTAGGAAGAAAGCTGGTAATCAATGTTCAGTGCAAGCAGATGGAAGCTCTCCAGTTAGGCCAGAACAACCTCAGTGTAAAGAATCACCTGGGGCGGGGGTAGGAAGAGAAACTGATGGTGGCAAAGCAGGAAAAGGATCTGGGTGTATTGATCACATCTGGACTGGACCACCAGAAGCAGAGTGAGAGGGTAAGATGTGGAGGTCATATAAGGGAAAATACATTCGACCTCTGGAAGAAACATGGAGGAAAGCTACTGGAAATGTCCATGGGATGGCAATGAAGGAATAAGACCTAGAGTCTAAAGGGATAAAGATCAATAGAGACAGGAGGGCATGATATTGTCATGCAAGGTCAAGTCAGGGAGATGTTAAGAGGTCATTATGAGCAGGAAGGACAGAGGGGAAGGGATCATATGCTGCAGAATGCACAGACTAACTACTCCTTGGCTTTCTGAAAGTATTTTGTCAGAGAGACAGTTATAAACTAATGGAATGAATTATTATAATGGTTGGTAAAGACTAAATCTACAGAGACATTCACAAAGGCTGGTACAGGTAGAAAAGGCTAAGTGTGATAATAGTCAAAGGGAAAAAAATGAGGCGTTGAAACCAAGTGGCCCAGAAAGCACAAATAACCAAATAAATGGCTGATGTTGTGTCAAAAGTTGTGGCTACAATAACACATCACCAAAAAGAATTTCAAATCTGTATTCCTTGAAGTCGGTTAAGTACTTTCATCCTCTTTTATTTTAGGACTTCATCAGAACCAGCTGTGACTGAGCTATTACTCTAATACAGCCATTGTCTGTGCTTCATTTTTCATTCATCACCTAATTTGTATGCACAGCACTACAGAATGCTGTATAATTCCCATCCACCATGATAGTAGATATAGAGGGAAGGTAGAGAGTGTTAAGGCACTTAAAAAGTCAAATTAGATAGGCTTATCATCTTCTCCTGCCTTCACAGAAGCGTAGTATAGTCTAAATTATCTAGCTATCTATCCATCCATCAATCATCTATCTTTGCATTTATGTATGAGTATATAATGCCATGTCAAGTTGCTCCTTACTTGATCTCAGTTTTTACTGCATTGTGATCACATATAGATCAGAATAATTGACTGTACAACAACTATATATATATATATATATATATATATATATATATATATATATATAGGTCTACCTGATAACGCCGAAAGCTTGAAATGCCGGTGACGAGAAGACCAACACCGGAAGATCGACAACGAAGATGACTGACAGTTGAGAATCCCGACACTGAGAACACCGACATGTCAAACGAGTGCTAGTGGGTAAGTATGTGGTAGTGATGGACGTCAGGGTTAGGGTGTGGGTAAGTGTGCGATAGCGACAGTCTGTAGGGTTAGGGGTGGGTTAAGTGAGTTAGGGTTAGGGCACGGATCAGGTGAGTGTGCGATAGTGGCAGATGTTAGGGATAAGGGCGGGTTAAGTGAGTTAGGGTTAGGGCATGGGTTAGGTGAGTGTGCGATAGTGACGGACCTTAGGGTTAGAGTTTGGGTTAAGGTTAGTGCATAGATAGTTGTGTATGTAAGGTTCAGTGTAGGTTTATAAGGTTTTTGGTGTGCTTGTGTTGTGTGTGTGCTTTTTGGACAGGGGATTTGTTTTGTTTGTTGAGTGTCGGGGTTGTGGTTTGTTGGGTATGTGACGTTTCGTGTTTCTGAACTTTCGGTTTTGTGGTGTCGGTGATTTTGTTGTCGGTGTTTTAGCGTGTCGGTGTTGTCAGGTAGACCCATATATATATATATATATATATATATATATCTAAACCATATATCAGAATAACAACGAGTTATAGTCAGTACCTGATGCCACACTTCCTCAGATCACTCTTTCTCAAACACAATAGCTCAGGATATAATTTTATCATATCACATAGTGGTACCATCCTACTGCTTAAGGTATATTGCTTTTAACATTCACAAGTTTACACCCTCCTGGAGTCTGCGCATCAGTCATTGCTCTTTCTCTGAGGTACAACAATCTTGAGGTGAGATTTATAAAGTAAGGAAATAATGGGTTGTTCAAAGGCGCTTACCACTGCAATGAAATGCCTTTCTTTATTTATGTTTTTTTCAATAGCTCTTAAAATGATAGGTACGAGTACATGTGCTACATGCGTTTGTGTATTAAAGACATTATTTACTATCAACAGTTGCAAAGCAAGTGTCATATGAGCTTGGATACATTGAATACTCCTAGTGAAACCATGTATGCATACATACATACAAACATACACACAGACAAACAAACGCACACACAAACTCACAAACACACACACACACATAAACTCACAAACCGAGACAAACAATCACACATTCAACAATGTGAATAAGCTAGCTGTGTTGTAATTATTTACCAGTTTCAAAGTTATAGGAAGTTTCCACTATGTCTTATTGACTGATGTGAGCTTATGTCGCATTAGCTTGGTTGCAAGATCTCATAAACAACAGCCTAGGTGTACACATGTTCTTAATGCATGTATTGAGCACTATGTTATCATCATATATAACACTTAATGAAAGTATTTTAGGGGTAAACACCCTCTGCAAACCCACTGTGGGGGACTTTAGCCCCATACTCCTCTTATTTTATTATTCTCACAGCAAGGTCACACCACCTTGGAGGAACAGCCATCAATGACAGACAGTGTAGTGTCTCTCTTTTGCTTTCGATGACACACTGCAGTACTAGGCCATCCACAAAGCACTGCCTTGTGAGCATTATAGTATTACTCTATTAGGAAGCAAGTGACCACACATGAGTTCTTTGACCTTAGCAGCACAGTTCAAGTAAATAGTTGTGTAAACTATTAATGCTGTGCTGTCATGATCAATAAAAACGCTGAAAATGTATGTCCACAGTTAGTGGGGTTTAGCTTTTTTGACTTCAATTTTACCATAAAGACTTAAAAAGCCATGGACATTCAGAAGCAATAAAGTAGAAAATCGTAATATCCCGAAGGAGATAAAGGAGGTTTAAGGTATCTCACAGTGAAAACTCTAGCTTGTCTTGGTTTTTCTTGCAGTTTTTTAAATCTTTAATTATGGAACATTGTTTAAGATTTGATCATTTAGATGGTAATCTAACTGTATGTCCTTTGTACTAAGACCCATGATGTGATATTTATTGGCATTAAAGATGAGGTCATCATTATTGTACCAGCTATAAAATTTGGCAATTTTCTTGAAGTTATTCTGCTACACAGTCTGTAATCATCAGCATCTGCCTTAGTCAGAAGCTACAACTCAATTCTGTACCCGAGAAAAACAATGCAAAAAGAAATCTTCCTTTATTAAGCTTTGGGAGACATTACTGGTAACCCCTTAGTATGTACAGGTAAACCCTCTTCTTGACTTATTACAACCTGGTGCTTATTCAATGTTTTACCAGTTTAATTGTATATAGATTGATATATGGTGCATTTAATTGCCAGTTAGCCCACTGTATTGGAAAGAGCTCTGCAATGTTGCTTCACATTCTGGAAAAATAAACGCTTGTAAGAACCTTTCTGCTGTTAAAAATGTGATTAACAATCTTTTGTTAAGCACCTCAGAACTGTTACACTTTGGGCTTGTGCTGCAGCATAAACACAGTCAGTGCTAACCACTCCTAAACAGCAGTGAGATATTAAGAGCTTGAAAACCTGTTATACAGTTCTTTGGCAAGATAGAAAAACAAACAAAAAAAGCTTGACAAAGGGAACTGTCTAGCATCTTTAATGCACTTCACTTCTACCCACTGTTTGCATGATAACACTAAGTGTTTTACTGCTTTCAAAGCTGTAAAACACTTTACACTCCTACATTTTTTCTATACTAGTACTAGATGGAGTAGATAAAGCTCCAGGCGCTACATAGAATTCGGTTTCCGTCTCTCTGATCAAAATTCCTGTTTTATTCTCATTATGGATGCCAAGATTCCCCTCTATAGCTTTGGTTTGCTCTGTTATCAAAGTGAATTTCTTGATATCCATGATGAGAACATATCATATTTTGTAATGAATGGAGACCTGCTCATAATCCTCTATCTGGGCAGCTGTTACCACTTCAGAGAATACCATAAGTTTCAGAAGGCACGATCACCTTCTCACAAGCCTGTACTACTGTTCCAAATCTATGAGAAGTGTAGTTCCTTATGTCATTTTAGATAAGTTTCCTTATGGAATTATTGGAATGAAAACACCTTTCTCTACAGATTCTCTAGCGCTATTAGTGAAAGAAATCTAGTAGCACTAAAGACAGCATTCAGTTAGAAATGGATCGTAGCTACAGACAGCTCAGAGTGATGATTTAAGGTTAGATCAAGCCCAACTACTCACTAAAGAATTTGAAGTACAGTATCTGTGTGACATGAGCATTACCGGGACACCAGAGTTCTTGAGGGAACATTGGCCAGTTTATCTTCGGGTAACGTATAAAGGAGAATGAGAACTTACCAGAGCTATCGTGTCTGTTAGATATGTGGATAAGTACCTGTAGAGTCTAGTTTTACCAGGCAATTTATCCATGCAGACCAGCTTAAAGAGTTCCTTATTCTTTTACCTACTGCTGGAAAGAATTACATTATTACAAGGCTTGGTCCTGGCATTTAGCTTTTTTTTTTTTTTTTTTTTTTACATTTTTTTCTATCACACCGAATCTGTCATCATTTTAAAGCCCCATTTCCAGATTGAAGTAATAAGTACTACACCTCATCTTTGGACAAAACTAGCTGTTAGCAATTACCAGCTTATCACAGGGAAACTGACATTGGATGCCTTGTCTTTATCTAATAACAAATGATGCAGCTTCCAACAGCTCTTTGTAGCAATTAAACTGTAATACTGCAACGGTGAGTCATCGCACTCAGACTACTGAGTAAATTGCTTGAAAATATGCAATTGCTATAAATGTTCATATGTCCGAATATGAACAGCATCCCCTTTCATTCTGCCAGCCTCCTGTACATACAGTATAGGAAATACAGAATAAACAAGTATCTCATAGTCATAAAGGCAGATCAAGCAGTCAGGAACTCAGCACGTCCCATGTGACTTCAGGTGATGTGTTTTGATTTATGGCTGGCACTTCATGCCATGTTTAAGGCCACAAAGAACAAACAGATGACAATAACCCAATCTGCATAGCGTGTCTAGTACACTGCTCTCTGTTTCTTCATCCTCAAACTCCCCCACTGACATTATGAGACAGTACAAACTAGCTATGCAGGTTTGCATTTGTTTGCTTCATAGGATATTCTCCTTCTAAAGGATAAAATAAAGTACTTACTATATGTAAGACATGGTAGGACTGTAATGTTGTTGGATTTTAAGTTGGTGTGACTTATTGTGATTTGCCACTTATGTTAAAATTGACTGCCTGATAGCATTCAGCAGAGTCTATTTTAATGTCATCCAAAATCATTTGCATTTTGCACATATACAGAAACCATCATGCAGCCTATCAAATACAGTATGTTTTACTTTCCTGCTGCATCCAGTACTCATATGTATATAGAAAATCTTTAAATTGAAACATAATAGCACAGCCAGTGCTATAGTGGAAGAAATACAGAAAGCAAGTTATTATATTTTAATGTTGTATCTCATGTACTTTATAACTTTTGACAAACAATGGTAGAATTGTTGCAGTTACTTCAAAAAGAGTATTGTTCTTTATATGTCCCACTTAAATGCTTCCTTCCAGAGTGTGCTATCAAGAGAGTTAAGTAAGTGGAAATGCAACTGTGAAGGCCTTCCTGCTGCAGCCAGTTCCACTCTTCATTTTGCACTGTTTCCTTGTACTTGTCCTACAGTTACTTTTGTAAACAGCATTTCTGAAGTGTGACAGATCCTCGTTTATTTCTATATAAAATATGTTAAATTGGTATTACTTTTGTTGGGTTGCACATTATTCCTTCAGTCACATGAGTCTGACATCACAGAGCTCATTTGGGAGTTTAATGAGTCTATTCTCTACATCCTCATTCTAAAAAAGTAAAGCTGGAGTGTTAAAGCACTCCACAGTCAGACAAGACAACAGGGGCATACATACAGGACTTGGTACACTGTGTATGTTGTACATGCTCTGGTCTGTAACACAATTCAGAGAGATTTATAATCCAACACTCAGAATGTATGCTCACAGGCGTAAAAGATAAAGCAACAGAGAAGTACTGCATGCAGAATGAGCTGAGTGGATTGTCCTGCCGGCAGCCACTGTGGAAGCAGCTCTGCCTTAATTGGCACACTGTAAAATGAAAAACGATGACAGGTTTATTATAGTATGCAGACCTACAAGATCCATATTGTTTACAGTGCCACTTTTATACTTGTGATGTTTTTTTTTAAACATACTTGTAACTACCTTGTACACAGATCTGACTTTGATACAAGTATTCTGCCCGATATGTTGTTTCATGTAACATGCATCATCCAGGAGCTATTATTTTGTTGTCAGATTGTTGTTACAGTGCTCATGCTCTTGTTTGTCATGGTTACTTCTCTCTTTTTTTTCTGTTGTTTTAGATTTATTTACTCACCACAGCAATACTATTTTCTTAAATTTAGAGACATCCCCATAACAATAACGATAAAGTGCTATGATTAGCTTATAACAGAGCTGCTGACTTTGTTTCTATGACACAAAGGTCTGAATATAAATAAATGACAGGTTATGAGGTACACATACAACAGTTACCAGCTGATTTGACTTCTGTGGAGCACTCTCCCCTGCAGTCATCGGTAAAATAATATTCAAGAAACTATCCAGCTTATTGCTTATAACTGCAGGACATTTCATTAGCATACAGTGAAATGAGGAGGACTGAGTGGAGTAAATGTTCCTTCTGGCAGAATCATTGCAGCATCACAGCTTTGGGGTTAGTATGCTTTTAGTAGCAGGTTAGACTGCACCACAAGGGGATTGTATTACAAATAGGTGCTTGCTACTGCACCAAAGTGTGTTTTCTTACATAATTCTGCAATGCTGCACTGATGCTGTTGCCCTCCTCCGTAAATTTAAGCAACACATCAGCAGATCCAGAATTTTTCCCTCAGATTTGTGGTCTGTTCCTCATAAGATTTGAATCAACAAATAATGACAGACATTTGCATTTCATATCCTTCAGAAAATGCATGCTAATGCAAAACCTGTTATTCTATCAATTTTCTAAGTTTATCAGAGCAATTTTTAAAATCTCTCTCTATTTTTGTACCATTGCCCCCAGTATTTTTGGCCTGGTCCAGATTTCATGCATTAAGAGATTGAGAGGCATGTCTGGTGCATAACATGAGTATGAGATGGCAGTCGGTCAAAACATCAGGAAGAAAGGTCTAAGAAGGAACAGTTCATGAATTATGCTCACTGAACCATTTGTGGTATCGTTGTTCTCTCCTGACAAACCAAACTGTTGTTTAAATGAAAGGATTATAAAAAGATCTGTTAACATCATTTTTAGTACACATAATTTCATGCCTAATGTAACTCAACAGCAGTACCTAGGCCTAATACTCGACCCTAACCATTCATATGTAAGTACTAGGCTAGCTGCCCTTGCAGGCCATTTTGAGCCTAGTCAAGTTCCTTTTTTTGTGCTCAAAATAAACTATCCACTTGGTTATAGACTGGCCTTATACAACACATGGTCGATAATTCCATTGTCATACACGCACACACACACACACACACACACACACACACACACACACACACACACACACACACAAATTTTATAACTAATGAAGTCCTTGCTCAATTAAAAGTATGTTACAATATCAGTCACCTCCCTTCAACTGCTGCTTGCAGGCCCATTGCTAAAGATATTTTATAACCCAAACTTGAATATGGTCTTCCTTTTCTCTTTATGCATTCAGTCCACATTACTCACAGAATACAGACTGCTGTGAATAAAATCTTTAGATTACTTCTATTGGCAGATCCCCAGATACACCATTGAAATTTGCTAAAAAAATCCAAATCCAAATATATTTCAGTGCCTCATAGAACCACTTTTCTTCCAGGTAGTCTTATTTATAAGGAGTTAAAAACATGGCCAATGCCCGCCTACACGCACACTTTAAGAGTGAAACTACCTTTACAAGACAACCCTTAGAAGTATACTGGACAACAGTTTCAGTCTAGGACACCCTCCATTTAAACTACTCTACGTGATATAGTCTTCTCTAAACTGGGACCTGCTAACTGGAACCACCTGCCTACAGACATCAAAAATCTAGAAACCATTAAAAGCTTTAAAGTTGCACTTAAAGAGCCCTTATTATTGAATCTACCTACAACTGCTACCATGACAATGGTTATGTAACTTACCATCCCATATCATGAATGCTAGAATACATTTAATAAACTTTTCTCATTGTTGCATCTTATATGCAAATATTTCACATGTATATAGGAGTTTATGTATTACATGCATGCTTTCACAGTATTTTATCCACATCTTAACTTGCATTTTGTGTATATCTTTTTTTCAATGCACTCTGACTGGATCTTTTAATTTATTCTAGCTGCATTTACTCTTACTATGTTCTGAATTTTGCTATCCACTCAGTTTGTATATAATATTATTGACTAAACGAATGTGATGTATTTTTTGCTCTTTGAGCTTGAGTTGTGGCTGAACAGGGTGAGTAGATTAGTCTACTTACCTGGTGGACAGATAGTAAATAAATAAATAAATTATTTGTTAATTAATTAATTAATTGATTGATTGATTAATTAATTTGATCATAAGGTGTGCATTCAGCAAAGTAAACTTATATTTGTTGAATCTTTCCTGGTATGTTTGTAATATTGTTTACGCCTGGAAAAGGCTTCAACTATCTGAGAAATAATCCTAATGTGTGCAACAAAGGTTGCCATTTTCCCTTCTGTCAGTGTAATGGGATATTAGCTCACTCATCCATGGGTGAAGGGAAGATGCTAGGCCTGCAACACCAATGACACCTAGTAGTCAATGATTGTACCACCTGCTTGTAGTGCCCACATTGGTTTGCATTGCATCAGGGAGGAATTTCCTGTTGAGCCAGGTAACAGGAGCTATGTGTTGGAGCATGCATAACTCCTCCACTAACCAGGCTGCTATTGGCAATCTGCAAGCAGCCTTGGGATAAGCCACTACAAGAGAACAGCAAGCTGACAGACTCCCTAACACCTGACTCTCATCATGGGGCAATGGCTTCCTAACCAGGGCTGAATGTGCTGTAGGTCTCTCACCTCATTAGGGGATGCCCAGCACCTGCTCTCACAGAATGAATGGGCTCTAGGGCTCTCACCTCACCTCACCAGGGGAAACCCAGTTCCTGCTCCCTGAGAACAAATAGACTGTTGGGCTCACACCACTCCTAGGGATGCCCAGCTACTTCTACCAGAGAACAACTTGGCTGCAGGGCAGTCATCTCATGTGGGGACAGACAGCTCCTGCTCCCATGGAATTAATGGGTTTTTGAGTACAGGTAATGGAGCCATCAGCAACCCTTAGAGGAAGGGAGGAGAGATAAAAATGTCTTAGTCTTTAAATGTCAAATCTTCAAACACTGAAAGTACAATCTTTTTCTCTCACTCTCTCTGCTGACAGCACAGTAGGAGACCACACAAGCTGCTATCCAAAGTCACAAGTGGAGGATCCACATTCTTCACCTGTGGAATGACGATATAGAAAACCATCAAAGGCAGACAAATCTACAACTTTTAAGTTTAAAAGAGAGGCTATAAGGTAATGACATTGTTAAATATTTGAAAAACAAATAACTACAAGTGCTACACCTGCCCGTTCTCAGCCTTTTTTTTAAATATGCAAACAGCCTTGGGCTGGCTGCTAGTGTAAACAAGCTACATTGACAGATTATTTTTAAGTTCTTGAACTTTATAGACAAAGTTAGGATCCTAGATGCAGTCAGAGAAAGCAAAACCTTTCTATTAAAGGGCAGCTCACTTAAACTATACAAAACTTCTCCCTGAAGGTTAATAAAACAAAATGGAGAGCCTCTGCCACAGTCAGAAGCCTTTGTGACAACAGTTTCCTGCTACTCTGGTATTAAAATGGAAACAGAAGTCAAAAATGGCAACACTCTGTATTGAGCTCTGCTCTTCTTATAGCAGAATCTGTCCTCAGAGGCAAACATATCTTTTTATATGGACGGCCCTGCTGAAACTACAAGTCATAGCACACCTAAAGATTCTTATAAGGTCTGAAAGTTTACTGCCATTTCTAAGTTACATGGCGAGGAAGTTCATAATGGCCCTTGCAGCATAAACAATAAAGACTGTGCTGCAAACAACACAAGTAGTCCTCCTCCTGACTCTCTACTGTTGCTTCAACAAGCAAACATTTTATTTCAGAATGTCTTCACACAAAACACCATGTTTTATTGTAATGTTTTACTAACAGCCACTGCTTGCATACACCATTCCATATGTGGCAACATCACTGTCCATTTTTGGAATATTAATATAAACCTTGAAAATGTGATATTTTCATAACTTTTTGCAAACATATTTTAACTCCAGCTGCATACATCCCAAATTGATCATTTCACTATATATCCTTAGCAAATCATTTTTTAGATGACACCTTGTAGTTTTAGATGTCTATTTATACAAGGATTTCTGAAATTAAACTTTAAAAACACTAACAATCATCATTTCAGGAATATATAGGATAGTCTCCTGTAAATCATGAGTATACTCTTACAGGATACATAGGAACTCTGCTTTCCTGATGAGTATACTCTCCTAGGAAGCAATAAAGAACTAGACCTCAGTCCCAGACACCTGCCAGCCAGGCTGCTAACGAAACTGGTAAAATGGGTGTCCTGGTCTCCATAGTGAGATCATTTAACATTGGTAAGCAGAGATGCCAAATCCAAGAAATATCCTACCATACAGATATGTAAAGGAGTACACTTTTTTGCATTTTGATAAATGTTCTCAAAGGAAAAGGATTTTGCTAGTCAACAATGTTCAGTTTGTTGGCCACATAAAGAGGCAACCCAGGTTGTTTATCTCTGGACTGCAACCACCTGTAGTACTTTACTTATTTTGTTTCAACTGATTAAAATTTATTGTTGTTAACCATGTTGGACATAACATAATTTTCGTCTTCAGCTGTTTATTGTGCTTTATTTAGTTTATTATGCAATCAGGGGACTGTTTGTTTAATAAATGTTTGAGGCTGTAACATATAAAGAAATACTACGCTTTGCAAAGAAGAATGCAATTATTGTTTTCTTGCCAGTAACTGAGGTTAACCAGTTACCCTTACAGATGTTTAGAAAACAGATGGTCTAAGATAAAATTAAAATACTTGTTTAAATTTTATAAGGGAGTATACCCTGTTGGTTTACAAGAGTTCAGGGTGGACTTTAATCGATCACATCCATGACTTAGAAAGAAGCTGGATCTTGGCTAAAGTAAATACAAAAATGTATATATATATATATATATATATATATATATATATATATATATATATATATATATATATATATATATATATATATATATATATATATATATATACACACACACACATATATATATATATATATATATATATATATATATATATATATATCTACTTCAGAATGTTGACCATTCAGAATGCCAAATTTCATATGGCTGACACCATATGATCGACATTCAAAAAGACCGACATCCTGAAATAGCACCATTTACCTACCTGTAAACACAGTAAAACTGTATTATGCAGGGGGGCTCTGCATCCCCACACCCCCTGCTACTTAAATATTTTCACTCCGAGATCGCACTACAGTGCAGGAAAGGGGAATCTCCCAGTCCAGCACTGTAGCAGGATCTCTGCTATCATTTGTCAGCTTTTCAAACGTTCGCTCATATCGTGTCAGCCATATGAGTTTCAAACATTTGAAAGTTCAAACAAATGAAGGGCTCCCATGTGTATATATATATATATATATATATATATATATATATATATATATATATATATATATGTTTAACTTAAGTTCATCATCCTTATATTTTTCATAACATTTTAACAGATTGCATCTATTTAACAGAGATGATTATCCATTGAATTTGGTAGATTATTTCATTGTTGTATATTGTTGCATTAGATAATGTGTTAGATGATCTCCTGACTTGAAAAGTTTTATATGTCTATTAATTATTACAGAATGGATGGAAACTTTTTGCCTCACAAACATATGGTGGGTCATGCATCCTTAGAAGTCAGATTATTCCTGCCCCACTCCTTCAGGTTCTTTCTATAATAGAATTGATTTCTAGTGTATTTCCTCCTACAGCTCAGTTTTCCCACTCTGCTTTCCTTACTGATAAATCCATTATCTGACCATCAGCCATTGTAGCTCCTACTGCACCTATCACTGGTAGAGAATGAACCAAAGGTTGTAGGTCAGAACAATTCATAATGTGAGACCCAGAATGCTTCTATTTTCTTAAGATTAGTTACTCATAATTTCTCCTGGTGGTAATAATTTAAGATGAATGTTAAATGTATTGTTTAGGCTGGAAAAGTACTTTTATATGCACAATTTTTTGATTCCATGATTGTTGATTTTAAACTGCATACTAAGTTTCTTACTGTCAAGTCTTATCAATCTGGTTATCGTAATATAGAGGATTATGATCAGGTCTCTGATTATACCCAACTTGTGTGTTCAAGTAATCGATGCCAAGACATTCACCATGAGTACAAAGACTGAGAATCGAATCTTGGCCTCCACGTCCATCTTGTGTAATAAATTATTTTTTATTCTCTATCTCCAGCTCTGATCCAACCACCTATTCATACTTCCTCCCTACACACTCCACACATCGCACCAAACCTATTTCATGAAGCCCCTCACCTTTACTCCAAATATGGACTGATTAACTCCATTTCAAATCAAACTAAAACAAAACTAAGTGAAAAAATACTCTCCAAAAAAAACAAGTATCAATAATTTGCCAATATAGTAGTAGACAGTCACACTAATCCTGGCCCCGCCTATCACAATGAACAAGACTGTTCTCTTCCACACATTATTCTAACCCTACAATGGTCAACCCCCAACCCTGGTAATCTAACTTTTGCTGCCATAAATTTTAGAAACACAAGAAATAAAATAGCTGAACTACAAGCCTTCATTATCCAACATAAGCCTGTTATTCTCACTGTAACTGAAACTTGGTTTAAACCCAGCATACATGGCTCTGTAAATTATACAAACCTGGCTTAATATACCTCTCAACTGCACAGATTTTTGCTGAATGTCCAGATTTTTGCCTCTTATTTTTTGCCTGTTCCTCATAAAATGTGTGTTTTTCTAGTAAATCACTGAAGATTGAAGTTACATTATAATAATAAATAATAAAAGCCATTTGAGTTTCAGACTTCATATCCTTCAGAAAATGCATAACAATACAAAACCTGTTATGCTATCAGCTTTCTAAGTTTGTAAGAGCAGTATTTAAAAAGTGTCCCTATTTGTCCCCCCATTATTTTGGGCTTTGCCAACAGTTCTTGCTCTGAGAGGTTGAGAGGTATATACTATAATATAAAGAGGAAAGCTGGTGGTAAATCAATAACAGAACTCTGTTCAGTAGAGCTTTTTATTACTTTCCTAAAATTAAACAATTATAAACATATATGTATTGCTCTTCTTTACATCTCTCCTGACGACAAGAAAGCTACACCAGAAGATATCCTACAGTGGATATCCATAACAATTCCACAAGAAATACCACTACTAGATGATGTGAATGTCAATTGATTTTACAGAAACTCCCCTACATGTAGTGTACACTTATTTGGTTTGATGCAATTACTTAATAGTTCACACATTATAGCAAGACATCAACTTCCCAATTAGATTGGATACTACTATCAGAGCCTAGCAAATACACCATCTGAGGTACACCACCTGGCTGTCTCAGTGATCATCTCCCAATCTATACAATCACACATCTCACCCATCCACATAAACAGTATGTTTATAAAATAACACACAACCTTTGGAGGTTTAACCCAGAAATGTTTGTTACTATCCTATCATCTATTAACTGGAACTTCCTAAAAAATCCTCCCCTTACATGATGCTGTAAATGAATTCATTAAAACTTTTCTGAATATTCTAAGTAGTGTTGTACCTCCTGGAAGGATGAAGCTAGAAACAAATAATGCAATTTGGCTATCCAAAAAGAGTAGAATGCTAATGCAGGATAGAGAAAAAAAATGAAAAGAACAGCAAAAATATAACACCGTAATACGTTGAAAACTTCAGAATGCTTAGCAAGTGTACTACACAGCAGATTAATGAAGACAAAACTACTCTTAAACCTAAACCGCGCTCCTCTTTAGCTGATGACCTTCCAAGCGAGTACCTAAAAATAGCAGCCAATAGCATTGCCTGTCATGTCTCAATCCTTATAAATAGAACTAGCCAGGAATCCCACATTCCCTGTCTCTAGAAAAAGTAAAACGTTATCCCTCTGTACAAAGGAGGAAATTCAACACACATTGCTAATTTTAGACCTATAGCAATCTTATCTCCCTCTTCAAAATACTTGAAAAATGTATTCAAAAACAATTGGTAAACTATTTCTTGCAGGATGAACTCCTGCCCCTCACACAACATGGCATATGTCTTTTCCATACTACTACCACTACACTTCTAACCTATATAGATACTGTCAATAAAGATAAAAGCAAACTAATCGCCTCCTTATTTCTAAACGAGTCTAAAGCCTTTGGCACAGTTTGTCACAGCTAACATCTACTTCAAATGTCATCATTAGGTCTCTGTCTCAGACCACTCTACCCAATAAGTATCAGTCAGTAAATTAGCAGTCCACCCTCTCTCCATCCCTCCCGGTCACCACTGGTGTGCCACAAGTTTCTTTCCTTGGTCTCCTCCTCTTTAACATTCTCACTAATATCCTCCACACATCCACACAACAGACCTACCTAATACAGTATGCAGATGACTCCACACTCATTTGCTCATGATCAGACAATGTGGCCCATCTCCAAAACATTACTCTGGAAGTTTTTAACAGCAACTGAAACATGGCTATGTAACTCACAACTCATGCTCAACCCTAAGAAAAAAAAACAAATTACTACTTTTTTCCCCAAATCCCTCACCCATGAAAAAACACAATTTAAAGTCCTCTCTCTCTCGTGATAATACAACCAATGAATTCACTTCTCAGAGCAAATTATAAGAGATTATAGTGGATGTTAATCTAAAATTCAACCTGCATATACAAAATTGCATAAGAAAAACTTTCTCACTGACAGAATTGAAGCTATACTTGTCAGTACTTAGCTCCTCCCCACATTTCTTTATGGTGCTCCCACCCTTACTCACCTTCAGGCATCACAAAATTCAAAACCTGAACAATGCTATAATAAAGTTTATAAATTTGCAGCAAATACTCCTTTTAGAACCCACTGCTGTATAGTACTAAAAAGCCTATATTGGTAAGAACTACCCCATCAACTAATATATACACAACTTCTTACCACCTATAAAATTATCCAGAATCCAACTGCTTGTAAAGCAGTAAATAACATTCTGCACGATTATGTTCCTAGTTGGTCATTACAATCCAATACCCAAAGACTCTTCTCTGTCCACAAACCTATTAAATCTGTTGGGCATTATCTGAACTCATACCATGTTGATAAGGCTTGGCACTCCATACCTCTATCCATCAGATCAATACCCTCCCTCTCATACTTCAAAACCATTATGAAAGACTTCCTAGCCAAAATTTGATTCTGTTCTTGCTCAACACCAGGATGAAGTATATCCCTAAATGTGAACAAATACATATTCATACCTCACATCTCCTTACTCTCCCTTCTTCACTCACTCCCTTACTTATATTAATTTCTCCTCCCTTGGCTTTCTCTCTAAATATACCATAAGCATGCTTTTTGCACACTTCATATTGCAATTCTTGTTTGTATAGTACTGACTGACTGACGTTTGTATAATGCTTCAGCACTTCATGGATAGTATTAAGTTGTACCAGGCTGCTTACTTCAAATGCAGCAAGTGGTTTGCTACAGGAGAAATAATTTATTGTTTAAATTTTCTTTTTTTTTCTTTTGCTTCTTAACTTATAAGTCAAGGTGCACATATCAGGAAGATCATTCATGCATTGGGTTTATGGGATGAGCAGTAGATCAGGGAACAGACCTCTTTTTACCCCCTCTCTGGTGCAGGGTGATGAAAGTAATAGATCTGACTTGAAGTGCCAGGTCAGGGGAATGGACATTTTTTTGTTTTGTTTTGGCTCCTCAGCTACTTAGAAACAGAACTGGGTACTAGCTCTAGATGAAGAAACACCACACCAACAAAAATGGCTTGATGTGTCTAATAGAAACCAGTGTAGTTAAAACATCACATTCCACAACTCACAAACATACTGTTATTAAGTAAAAAAAAAACTGTTCAAATACAGGTCAGATTAAGTGCTTTTGTTCACAAGTAAGACTTCATCACAATCTGTTCTACATCTCATCTCACCCTCTTTTTAAGCATGCACATAAAAAATCACATGACAATTAGCTATAACAATTCATCCTATGGCATAATAAATATGCTGTAAAACTGTTGTGACCGAACATCAGTTCCTTTGTTATGATAATCCACTAAAATCATATTTTACAAGCTTGCAGTTTTAAAATACAACTTATATTAATGCATTCTTTCCTAGTATGCTCAACAATGCAAGAGAGATACAATGATAATAACAACCACGAAAAAATGTGGGAAATGTAATTATTGTGATTACATCAATACAAGAGTGCCAGTAGTTGCAAATGGGGGTCTACACCCTAGAGCGAACTGTAATATTAAAGCTACAGTATACATTGCTGTGTGTACATCCTGTGATGCATTCCATGAGGAGAAAACTGAACGCTGTTTAAAAGATAGACTATGTGAATATATGTACAGTATTAGAAAAAAGAATGCAAAAATGCATTATATAAGGACACAGTGGTCTTCATCCAATACATCAAAAAAGGGCCTTAGTAAAAGGGCAAGCGGTACGTCTTGCAAGAATAGTGTCAGATTGGGATGATTTTCTTCATGAAATTCAGATATTAGAAGATATGCTTTCACATAGGAACTATCCCTATGATTTTTTACATCCTTTACTACAAGAAGTAGTTAAAAAGAGGCGGAGAGGTATTTTATCACCTCTACTGGGGAAAGGTACTTCATTCGATATGGCTAACAAAGAGAATGATAAAGAACGTAACACTAGTTTTTCTGTTACAGGTGTCTTTAGTTATAATAAAAAATGTAATAATATTTGTGAAATCTTGCAACACAATTGGAATATATTTAATATTGATCCTGAATTTAATGAGCTGATGGGTTTTAATCCTAAAATAGTTTATAAAAAGGATTTGTGTTTCAAAAACATGTTGGAGAAGAATACTAGAGGGTGTTTGGAGATAGGAAAAATGTTGAAATGTGGTTTTTGTTTGCAATGTAAATACATTTTAGAAGGGACTAGTGTTTCAATACCTAATTATGGAAAATGTTTCTATAAACAGAAGTTTTCCTGTAGTACAAAAGGTGTCGTGTATCTTGCCTGTGTAACTTTTGTAAAAGTTTCTATATAGGTAAAACTATTAATGCACTAAGAACAAGAATATATCAGCATTACTATGACATTAAAAAGAAGGATGCAAAAAACGCCCTTGCCTCACATATCATGGAAAATGAACGGCATTATTTTAGTTTTACCATTTTGGAACAGGTGCTTTTGAATGACAGAGGGGGTCCTAAAATGATTTTTTAGAATTATTAGAGTTAAGGTGGCAATTGAGAACTAATGCCACCCAACAACCAGGGCTAAATAAGAATGTATCAATTGGTTTTATTCTTAGGTTAAAAGCTGATGGCTTCATGTAGTTATTTGTTTATTTATTTATTTAATCATTTAAATGTATGCTAGAAATGTGTATATACATATGTTTTAGTTTAGATAGGATTTTATGAAGTTTTAAGCCTTTTTATGTTTTATCAAATGTATTATCTATATTTATAGGTATTTATTTACTAATTTTGATAATATTCCCTTAAGTAGGAAGGATAGGCATAATTGTTGTTTGATTAACTTGTGCATGATGGGATATATATATATATATATATATATATATATATATATATATATATATATATATATATACATATAAATTTTGTTGAGTTAGTTGTCTGTTTTTCTACTAGATATTCTGATGAAGTTTTGTATTATACCAAATGAAAGCGCTCAATAAACATCTTTTGTGGATCTTCTATCCTGCTGGGGTTTATTTTTACTGGTTTGCCTTTCATTCGTTTTTGTATTTTTCCTAACTAATAAACTCAATTCTGAGGAAATTGATTATTATTGAGAAAATAAACTGGAATGAAGGAACTGATATAGCAAGTAAAATTAAATGTTGGAGTATTTCTACGATTAAATGCATATATTAGTACACATATGATTTGTATTTCAGTCCAGCTACCTAAAATGTGATAAATTTGGTATTAGCCATACCTTATTTGTCCTTAGGTTCTTTTTACCCACAGCTGACCACAAGCTGAGACCATCTCCTATTCTTATACACTGGGTATACAAGTCCCACCTTATCCCCCCCTAGCTTATCCCAACCCAAGTTAGTGTAAACAAACTCCAACCACCTCTGCAGCAGCCTTCTGAGCTCTGCAATCACTGTCTTCTGGGGGTCCCTACATATCTCCACATATGTGCAACCTCCTAACTAACTAGTTTACTGATTATGCAGCAAGAAGCTTCCTAGTCTCTTAACAATGCAGATTGCAGCAAGCCTAAGTTGCCTCCCTCCCCTAAGGATGTACAACCTTATGTTGGTCACATACTTATATGTTACCCCTGCGTTTCCTCCAGCACCTGTGTCACACATCAAACATGGGTCATCTGCAGCACAATAATGGCTTTTTTGCTCTATAACAGAGAGATGATTTTTTTCATTACACACATTAAGTATATTAATTTATGAATGTTTTGTGTTTCCATCAGTTATTGTTCTTTATTTAAGCTCATAGCTCTTTGAGTCATATTTTTATTCTACCTGTATTAGGTACACATTCTGATATTTCTTTTGGGAATTAGATGAATAAAAGTAACTGTACCAAAAGCAATAGTAATGTTTTACACTGTATAGTGGATTTCAATAAAAAATGGATATCTTATGTTTTTCAAAAACACGTGACAGAAAATGTAACAAATAAGGATGCAGGATTGAAAGACTGCAATAAATCTAAAAGTCAGCTGAAGCAAATTAAACACAAATGTACTGCAATTGGCAAGTGTGGAGGGCAAATTACAAAAGTATAGCAATAACTAGAGCGATAATAAATAGTTTTTAAGTATGTAAAAAAATGTTGAGGAAAATTCATTATCTCACAGAGTGCTGGACATCAAGGAAAATCCCATTCAGGATATAATAGAAAAATTTTAGAAACACAGTGCTGGTCCACTAACAGAAAACAAACACACAAGAACAAAAATCTAATGTTCATAGATTCATAGGTATATACTAGGCTGACAATCAGCAGGACCTATATAAACCAGTCAGCACAACCCAGCACAATTGTTTTCCTATGTATCATGGGCATTTGTCTTGGGGGAATGCTAGTTAAGAAGTTTCTAAAGGTTATGGGGGAGGGTATGTTAGTTTGGGCATAGTTACTGTCTGCTTCTGTCAGAGACATGGGGGCCAGACCTGGGGAGAAGTTCTGATTTGAAATGTTTAATAAAACTGAGTGCTTTCATCTATATGTATCAATAAGACTTCTTCAGAATACAAAAATAAAAAAAATCAAGCTATTTAAGAGTCCATCTCCCCATCACATGACCTTAATTAGCCAATAAGCAAATAAACATATAAAAAACTGTGTCAAGTCTTTGCTTAAATAACAAAAACAATTTCCATTAATAAATTATCAGGGTTATAGTAAGTAAGAATGCAATTTTAATACACTGATAGTTGACCTATTGTCATTAAGACCAAGGGGTGTAAAAGAATTTAAGCGATTTTGCTGTTTTAACTGATTGAATTCAATCAAATCCTCCCATGGCCCACCACAAATATCTCTGTGAACAATGTCCAAACCAAAAAACAAAAACTTGTGAGTAGGATATTCAGAGATATGCTTAAACAGAGCATTGTTTATGTTCTTGTTTCTAATATCCAAACTGTGTTTGTATATTTGGTCCGTGAACCTCCACTGCATTTTACCCACATATAAGGAACAACATTCAGTGCATAAAGCAACATATATAACACCCCTTGTGTTACAATTACAATAATAAAAGGACCAGAGATGATGACCATTAATACAGATCCCATCAGTCTCATATACAAACTTACACATAGAACAAGCACCACACCTAAAAGTCCCATTTTTTCTTGTTTGTATGGGACATAGAAAAAGTATCGTCACTTTTCAAAAATTGTTTAAGGGATTTTCCCCTTCTAAATACTAACTAGGGTACATCACCAATAATTCCTATGTACTTCTCAAAACAAGAGAAAAGTACCCAGTTTTTTTAGTACCTCAAAAATGTCTGTGTGGTCTACTGTGTATTTTGCGACAAAAGAGGTGGTGTATCTAGATGTAACCCTTCTACTGGGAGCAAACATTTCCTTGGGACAATCTTGTCACAAATAGGGCAAAAAATACTCTTTTCCCTTTTGGACTTGACTTCATCAAATATCTTAAAAACTTAATAGACAATATGTCTATTATTAGGGTATTAAAGCTGCATTCTTATTTAGTGTTACCCTAATAATTTATTAATGAAATTGTTTTTATTTAAACAATGACTTGTTACAAGTTTTTTTATGTTTATTTGCTTATTGGTTAATTAAGGTTGTGTGATGGGGAGAGAGACGTTTCAAAATTTTTTTTATTTTTCAAATACAGTTGAACAAATTCCATAGTATTTGGATACAAGATCTTAAAAACATATGTACACTATTTATATCAGCCTGACACTATAACAGAGCTCAATATATACAATTACTTTATAGGTATAACAATCCAGTTATCAGAGTGTATCTGTTCAATTATTGTAAACTGTCAATCAATGATAAGACTTTTTTCCATGGATTGTTAATAAATGGCTTAAGATGAATCCTTAATTCTTTAATTTTAATTTCCAACAATGCTGTGGTCTTCAGTAGGCTGTAGAAGTCTTCCAAAGTCGGCATTGTGTTTGTATTCCACCTTCTTGTTATACACTTCCTTGAGATTGCAACTATTGTCCAAACTAGATACATATTTGACTCATTCAAATGAGGACCTTCGTACACATGTAATAATACTAGAGCTTTAGATAAGTTAAACGATTCATTAAATAAAGCTTGTAAAATGTTTTTGATACCATTCCAAAATGGCTTAATTTTAACAGAGTCGAAAAAATGTGATTCCAATCTGTATTGTGTATTTGCTCACACCACCAATATATTCCCTTTGTGGAAGAATTAATTTTAGTAATTCTATCTGGAGTCAAGAATGCTCTGTGCAAGCAATTCCAATTAAAAACTTTCCAATATTAGGTAAAGGATGTATGTTTTATTGATAATAAAATATTGGATTTAATTTCTTCAGTTAGCTGTAATGAGTGTCCTTTTGTTATATAATTCCAATATGAGGATTTGGGTGTTGTTTTATAATTTATCAATATATTGTAAAATTTCAAAATACTATTTCCCATGTCATAATCATTATATATCATTTCATATAGGTATTTCGTAAGTTTAGGTATCTCTTTATATGAAGAATTACTAATTATTCTGCATAAATCTTGCAAATACATCGGAATACTTTGCATAGTTAGCCAATCTTGTTGTGGAATTTTGTATGTTGTTTATATTGTTTGCATATTCAGAACTTTTAGTTCTTTGATACATTGAAACCAACAAACAAATCCTTTCTGTTCCCAGGAATTAATTATTTCTCTGTATATTTTATGTGGATAGCTCTTTGTAACTATGAATGATGTTAAAAGATCAAACCAGATTTTTAAATCTATATTTGCATTAATAATTTTCTTAACTGAGTCAATGTAATAATTAATCATGGAGATTGGAGACTGTAAAGTGGTGACGGGGGAAAGTGTAGTTAGGCAGCATAAAATAGTGGTCCGTAGAATGACATTGGTGATCAAGAAGAGGAGGAGGAGTGTGAGGGCAGCACCAAGGATCAAATGGTGGAAATGGAAAAAGGGTGATTGTGAGGTGGAGTTCAGGGAAGAGTTAAGACAGGCACTGGGTGGCAGTGAAGTGTTACCAAATAGCTGGGTAACTACACCAGAGCTAGTAAGGGAAACTGCTAGAAAGGTGCTTGGTGTGACATATGGACAGAGGAAGGAGGACAAGGAGACCTGGTGGTAGAATGAGGAAGTACAAGAGAGTATACGGAGAAAGAGGTTGGCGAAGAAGAAGTGGGAATGTCAGGGAGATGTAGAAAGTAGACAGGAGTATAAGGAGATGGGGTGCATGGTAAAAAGAGAGGTGGCAAGGGCTAAGGATAATGCGTATAGAGAGTTGTATGAAAGGCTGGACACTAAGGAGGGAGAAAAGGACCTGTACTGATTGGCTAGATAGAGGGATCGAGCTAGGAAAGATGTGCAGCAGGTAAGGGTGATAAAGGATAATGAGGGAAACGTACTCACTAGCAAGGAGAATGTGTTGAACAGATGGAAGGAGTACTTTGAGAGGCTGATGAATGAAGAGAATGAGAGAGAAAGAAGACTGGATGGTGTGGGGAAAGTGAATCAGGAAGTGCAATGGATTAGCAAGGTGGAAGTAAGGATAGCTATGAAGAGGATGAAGAATGGAAAGGCTGTTAGTCCAGATGACATACCTGTGGAATCTTGGAGGTGTTTAGGAGAAATGGCAGTGGAATTTTTAACCAGATTGTTTAATGAAATCTTGGAAAATGAGAGGATGCCTGAGGAGTAGAGAAAAAGTGTTTTGGTACCGATTTTTAAGAATAAGCCTGATGTGCAGACCTGTAGTAACTACAGAGGGATGAAACTGATCAGTCACAGCATGAAATTATGGGAAAGAGTAGTGGAAGCAAGGTTAAGAAGGGAGGTGATGATTAGTGATCAGCAGTATGGTTTCATGCCAGGAAAGAGCACTACAGATGTGATGTTTGCTCTAAGAGTGTTAATGGAGAAGTACAGAGAAGGTCAGAAGGAGTTGCATTGTGTCTTTGCGGACTTAGAGAAAGCATATGACAGGATGCCTAGAGAGGAATTGTGGTATTGTATGAGGAAGTCGGCGATGGCAGAGAATTATGTAAGAGTGGTACAGGATATGTACAAGGCTAGTGTGACAGCGGTGAGATCTGCAGTGGGAGTGGCAGATGCGTTTAAGGTGGAGGTGGGATTACATCAAGGATCAGCTCTGACCCCTGTCTTATTTGCACCGGTGATGGACAGGTTGACAGACGAGATCAGACAGGAGTTCCAGTAGACTATGATGTTTGCAGATGACATTGTGATCTGTAGTGAGAGTAGAAAACAGGTTGCGGAGACCCTAGGGAGGTGGAGATATACTCTAGAGAGGAGAGGAATGAAGGTCAGCTGGACCAAGATGGAATATATTTGTGTGAATGAAAAAGAGGATAGAGGAAGAAACATATATTTTAAAGGTTTTTAATTACAGTTGAATTAATTCATTGGTTAATAAACAATTGTATGTGGTATATAAGCGGCAATTTTGAAATGTTTAACTTGTGTTCTGAAGATGTCAGTGGAGACTGACGAAACCTAGGTCGACGCAAGTTGTTATTGTTTGCTTTGCAATAAACTACAATTGGAGCGTATTATTGGCCTCAGATTCATGTGAAGTTTTGTTTAGAAACATTGAACATATTGTGGCATTCACCATCTTCAGCTACCCGAACAAAGACTGTGTGCCTTTTTCTTCCTTTGAAATATTGGTTGCTTTTGGTTCCTAGTTTGCAGTGTACAACATGGAGGGCGAAAGCGGCGCTGTCGATGTGAGTGGTTTGCTGAAGGAAATGAACGAGCAACTAAAGCTACACACTATACTTATCAGTAAGCTCATGGCATCAGCTACTCAAGGTACGGAACGTACGGGGAGTTTGGGGTTGCCGCTAACCCAAAACACACCCCAATCGGCATCATCCGATTCTAATACATCTGGTAATTCAAATATTGTTAATACTGCCAGACATAAAGATATTCACGAACTTTATAATTCTGATATATGGAAACAGCATCACTATTCATTTCATCACGACAAAACTCCAGTAGAATTAAGTGACCCTAGGGTGTCATTTAACATGAAAGAAATGTTGAAACGATTTGAGTTAAAATTGTTCAAATTAAAACGCACGCAGATGGAGAATGGATACCTCCAAAGGAACATTGAGTTGGGTGTAGTTCCTAAAGGACTTAGATTGTGGAGGTATCCAAATGGTTGTGAGACGGAACCGAACATGTTGAAGGACTTACATGAATTGTTTAACAAAACTGGTTTGGCTTTGATGGAAATAATGATTACCTACAACAGTAAAAAAATAGAATCATTATTGCTTGAGCTTGAGACTTTAAATGGCAACATCAGTAGAGATTTGCTGTTTGAACAATACTATACAAACTATGTTAACATCATTAAAGACGTGGAACATAGCTGTAACGTTATATATGAAAAAAAGAGCAACAAAATTCAGAGGGACGTTAAAATATACGAAACGGGGTTTGTATACCCAAAATCCAAGTGTACCATTCGTAACCATGGGAATGACAAGATAGATAACGTGAGAGGCTCCCTTGACGAACTTGATGACATCACTTCCCCTTTGCCAACTGAGGAAATTAGGCAACATGAATATGGAAGCCCTACGGATGCAGAAGGTCTTAGGAGATCCAAGCGGTTAAGGGGACAGAATATTTATGATGAAGAGAATGACTACAAACGGACAGGTGCGCGTCCAAGGTGGGATTATGAAAACAAGAAAGTTAATTTTCAAAAAAACGGGTGGAGGACGCGCAAGTAGCCGATGGCGTCCTACTACACGAGGTATTGGGCAACCGGACTGTTACAGAATTACCAGGTAAACATCATTTAATATTTACAGATGTGACTGATACACCTGGTGATGTGTTAATTTCTAAAGACAGTCTCTCAGTTAGGCCTAACAAAGCCAACATTCAACATAATGATTACAGTATGAATACAATGGGTAAAGTTCGGGTATCCGGTGATACTGAAATTGTCATAGTTAATGATGAACACCGGACACCTATGGATGTTATTCAAGTTAATATGTCAAGTTTTAAGGACAGTTTTTCCGCTAATCCAAGTGAAACCGACATGTTTTGTAATATTTGTAGTATGGTCATAAAAAGGAAAACTTCAGCATCTGGTGGTATCGAAACTATGTCAGACAATGATGTAAACCGGATGCCCATAGAACTTAATGATTCATTTGTAGGGATGGAAAATACGGACAGTTGTAATTCATTAAGTGATTTGACTGTACACAGTTATGATGGCCAAACGGAAGATGTAAACGGAAACAACACCATGGGGAGTGAACATTGTATAGATTCACTTACAACATCTGAAGTGAATCAGTTTCCTGTGGACAGTACGCAAATATTTGAAATACTTAACATTAATCCTACAGATAGGAATGTCGATTGCCATTTATTTAATAAGCCTACTGTTGTTATAAATGACAAAAATGATTTTAAATTATACAACTACACCCATTATGTCTTTGATAGTGATTGTGTCAACTTAGTTTCGAAGGGCTTTAATTTTGTACCATGCAGAAAAGGGAACATGGTTAACACCATTTTGGATTTGAAACTTTTTACGCGTAAATTAAATTTAAAAATATTATTTCATAACAATCCCAGTGATATTAATATTGACACAGAACAAGGGAGATTGTCTAAACCCAGTGTATACAATCCACCAATGAACGAAAAAGTGGCTTTATTTGAAAAAGTCACTGAGAACGACATCAGGGACTTATTTTATAAACACAACAATAATTCCCACAAAAACATGTCTGACAAGGAAGAATTAACATTAAAAAATATTATGTCCATTAAGAACATTAGAATTATGAAACCCGATAAGGGTAGTGGTGTGGTCATAGTGGACCACAATGATTATATTTCATACATGAATGCACTGTTATTGGGTGATGCTTATGTGGAGGTCAGCAGAAACGAAATAAATTTAGCACACAGGAAAATTGATATATTACTCAATGATATGTTGTATCAGGGGGAACTGGATGAATTGGAATGGTCATTTTTGCAGAATGAATATCCTGTTATTAGTGGAATTTTTGGTATTCCGAAAATTCACAAAGGGTTGAGTAATCTACAATTTAGACCTATAGTAGATGGTAAGCGGAGTAAAACCCATTTTATTAGTCAATTTTTGGATTACCATTTTAAAAAGGGAATAAGTATATTTACACACATTCTGAAAGACTCTTGGGACTTTTTGGAAAAAATAAGTACCATCAAATTCAACCAGGGTGACATATTTGTTACAATGGACGTCTGTAACCTCTTCACGGTTATTCCACACGATAAGGGGCTTGAGTGGTTGGAAGAACAGTTGTTTTACACCAATCTATATGATCAAAATAAAATTAATGTTTTAACAAAACTAATGGACATAGTATTGAAAAATAATTTTTTGTATTTTGAAGGTGCTTATTACCGTCAAGTGAGTGGAGTGGCCATGGGGGCAGCATGTGCCCCCATGTTTGCCAACTTCATAATGACATATTGGGAATTGAATTATTTGTTTAATATGCAATTTTATACACATATTAAATTTTATGGTCGTTTTTTGGACGACTTATTTATTATATGGAATGGTGATTTATTAGAATTAAATGCCTTTTTGGAATATATGAACAATAATGTTTGGTTTTTGAAATTTACACACGAAATAAGTATGGAAAGCATCACCTATTTGGATATAAAGTTAACATATGATAAAGTTAAAAAGGTTGTAAAATCTAATATTCATAGAAAGTCCACCTTTTCTAATTCATATTTACACTTTGACAGCTGGCACCCTGACCATCAGAAAAAGGCGGTGGTTAAAGGCCAGATGGTGAGGGCGGCCAGAATGGTCAGTGATGAGGTGGACTTTGTAAAGAGATACGATTTATTATATCTTTGTTTACAAATAGGGGTTATCCAGAAGAATTTTGTACAAACATTTCTAGAGAGGTGGAAAACAAAAGGCAGAGTGGTGTGTATAAAGCCATATTGAATGGCAATCAATACACAACTGTGGGTGGAAGTAATTTTAACAATGTTGGACGGTATAATCTTAATACAATACCTTTCTTTATTACTACTTTTAATGGCACCTCCGATAATATCAAAACCATAATCAAGAAAAATTGGAATTTGATAAAGTTGGACAATTGTCTGGGGACCTTGTTCAATGGTGACATTACATATATTTTTAGAAAGGACATGTCACTTAAAGATATTTTTGAGAGTATAAACTTTAGTGGAGTTAGCCATTCCAACAAAACACCAGGTAATTTTAAATGTGGCAGGTGTTCCACTTGTACACATATGTTGAATACGGGTACAAACATAACAGTTAATAGATACACTATTAGGATTTATGAACATATTAATTGTTACACTACTAACGTCATATACATTGCAGTTTGTCAACAATGTGACGCTTTTTATGTCGGTAAAACCAGCAGACATTTGAGAAAACGAATACAGGAACATCTGGCAGACATTAAAAACATTAAGCTTACCAACGCATTAACTAGGCATATAGTGAAATACACAAATCATCAATTTAAGTTTTTTGGTGTGTCTCATTTAATGCATGATCCACAGGGTAGGATTACCAAATATAATTTGGATACATTGGAACTTAGGATGCAGATTTTATTAAATGCTCGTCAGCATCCTGGATTAAATGAATTTGTAAGTATAAAACCTGTATTAAGATTGCATAACATAAAAGGGAAGTAGTGTCACAATGTAATGTACATACATTTTAAGGTTAGTAGTATATATGGGTTTAACGTAGGCATGGGTTGTATTATTATTTCTACAATCATTAACATCACATAATTATCATGTTTATTTGAATTTACATTTTTAATATATTTCTGATATAACAACATACAGGATGGCACAATATGTTGACTGAATGGTATGTTAGGTTCATTTAAATAATATAAAATTAAGTTTATAGATGTGGGTTTTTTAAAAAATTATTTTTTATATAAAAAATTATTTATTCAATTAGTGATATATTTAAACTGGTTTAAAGCTTTTTAATGTGGTAGAAATTATATACATATACATAGTTTTTTAAGAGGAGAAAGGATGTATACACATACTTTGATTAGGATTATTTAGGATGCATACATAATACAAATATACATTTACATTTAGGTTTACATTGTATATAATAAATTCACATTATATAATAGGGCAAAAAGAACAAGAAAAACAGGATACACATATACATTTTAATTGGCAAAGAAATATATATTTTAAAGGTTTTTAATTACTGTTGAATTAATTAATTGGTTAATTAAACAATTGTATGTGGTATATAAGCGGCAATTTTGAAATGTTTAACTTGTGTTCTGAAGAAGTCAGTGGAGACTGAAGAAACCTAGGTCGACGCAAGTTGTTATTGTTTGTTTTGCAATAAACTACAATTGGAGCGTATTATTGGCCTCGGATTCATGTGAATTTTTGTTTAGAAACATTGAACATATTGTGGCATTCACCATCTTCAGCTACCCGAACAAAGACTGTGTGCCTTTTTCTTCCTTTGAAATAGAGGAATGGTGAGGATGCAGGGAGTAGAGTTGGCAAAGGTGGATGAGTTTGAATACTTGGGATCAAAAGTTCAGAGTAATGGCGAGTGTGGAAGAGAGGTGAAGAAGAGAGTACAGGCAGGGTGGAGTGGGTGGAGAAGAGTGTCAGGAGTGATTTGTGACAGACGAGTACCAGTAAGAGTGAAAGGGAAGGTCTTCAAAAGGGTAGTGAGACCAGCTATGTTATATGGGTTGGAGACAGTGGCATTGACAAAAAGACAGGAGTTAGAGCTGGATGTGGCAGAGTTAAAGATGTTAAGATTTGCACTGGGTGTGACAAGGGTAGATAGGATTAGGAATAAGTATATTAAAGGGTCAGCCCAGGTTGGACAGTTTGGAGACAAAGCCAGAGAGGCAAGATTGCGTTGGTTTGGACATGTGTTGAGGAGGGATGCTGGGTATATTGGGAAATGGATGCTAAGCATGAAGCTGCTAGGTAAGAGGAAAAGAGGAAGGCCTAAGATAATGTTTATGGATGTGGTTAGAGAGGACATGCAGGTGGTTGGTGTGACAGAGCAAGATGCACAGGACAGGAAGAAATGGAAACAGGTGATCCGCTGTGGTGACCCCTAACCAGGAAAAGCCGAAAGAAGAAGAAGAACTGTTGATCATAAGAGTTTTAGTGGAATTAGTTATGTTATATTGCATACTATTACATAGTATGTGCCATGGCAAATTGTTTTTATCTGTTATTTGACATTTTTTTTGTAAATCAAATTCATTTATTGATATTACAGTTAGTAATTCTTTCCAATTTGCAGAATAATTTGGACTTATCCAATCTGAAATTGTTTTAGATATTGATGCTTTTACATATGTTTCTATATCAGGAAACTTTAATCCTTCCTGTTTCCATGGTTTGATATGATGTATTAAAGCTATTCTGTTTCTTTTGGAAAACAATAAAAATGTTATTAGGCATGAGTTTATTTCTCTGAGTATATTTCTTTCTGGTAACAGTTGTATTGCCAAAGCTATATATAGAATCTTGAGTAGTAAAACGATTTTTATTAACTGTAGTCTATCTTCAAATGTTAATATTATTTTGTTCCACTTTTCCACAGAGATTTTAATTGTATTGATGATATTATTGTAGTTTTTTGAGACTAATTCATTATTATTCTTGCATAACTAAATTTCTAGATATTTGTGATTCTCCTCTGTCTGCAATTTTTTTTTTTTTTTAAAAATAAAAATTTTGATATTGATTTATTGAAATTGAGTCCTAAAGTCCTGTAAAATGCGTCAATTAAAATATCTAATTCCTCTAATGTCTCTTGGATAATGTTAATATTATACCATCAGCAAAGAGCATTACTTTAGAATTGTATTACTCATAAACATGTACTCCTTTGATTTTTGTATTGTTAGGTATTGAATCTGCCAATGTTTCAATAGCCAAAGCAAATAGAATCGGTGACATGGGACATCCTTATTTAGTACCCTTTGTTATACGTATAGATTCAGAGGTGAAAGGACCTAGCTTAACATACGCTAACTTATTTGTATTATATATATATATTCTTTAGTAGATGAACAAAGGAAGGAGGAAATTCAAATAATACCAACATTTTTAATAAATAGTCCCAATTTAGGGAATCAAAGGCTTTCTCTATATCTAAGCCGATTACGAGTGTTTCAATATTTTCTTTATTAATATAATCTATAAGAAAAATTATCCTTTTAATATTGTCATGTGTGTGTCTATGATATATAAATCCAGTCTGATCATTATTTATTGCTTTGGATAGTGGTACTTTCATTCTGTTAGTTAATATTGTTATAAATATCTTACAGTCATTATTTAATAATGATATAGGTCTATATGCAGGGGCGGCCCATGCTATTGGACTGCCGGACTGCAGCCCCCTCAACTTATAAAAAAAGAAAGAAAAAAAAGTAAAGAAATAAAAAAGAAAATGAAAAAGATAAAAAAATTAAAAATCGCGGACTTTCGCGCATGCTCATTAGTCCGGACTGCTGCTGAGACCTGGCACATGTGCAGGTTGTCTCAGCAGCAGTCCTGACTGGGAAGCATGAAGAACGGAGCTCCCAGAAGTCTATGCAGTTTTAAACTGCATAGACTCGCTGGGAAAACGCGTCGGGACCGGACTGCAATGTCAGCAGTCTGGAGTTTGCTGCAGTCTCGTCGGGGTAAGATCTCACGATGGGGGGCGTCAGGGGAAGATCTCGCGACAGGCAGGGTCTGGTGTGGAGTTGCGCGGGTTTCCTAGCTTTGGATTGTATGGTGGTTTGCTACGGAGTTGGAGTTTATGGTGGTTTTGCTACTACAGGTAAGTGTGTCAGGATGGGCTAGGTGTGAGTTTAGGGTGTTTTTTTCATTTGTCTGCTCTTTCTCCTCTAACAGACTAACAGAGATAAGCAGACATAAGCTTTTTTAGTCCTGCATGTCCTGTCATCAGCTCTTCTTGGACAACTAGCGAAACCCAGATTAGCTAAGGCATAATCACGACTTCATGTTTCTGTACTATATAGCAGGCTGAAGATATGAATTAAAAAATGTCTTTGTGTTTTCCAGGTGAATTATTCATGTGTGGCTAGTGAATTATTCATGTGTGGTGGGAAGAAACTTCTTCCATACTCTTGACTCTTCTTTTTATCTGTGAGAACAGTCTACCCATGTCCTGAATGCCCACGTCTCTTGTGGAATGAGATAAGTCATTACAGCGTTTTAGTTAAAAAGAGCTTCCTTGATATTGCCTAATCTAGGTCCGACTCCTGATATCAAAAACATTCATACCTTGACTAACAAATTGGATCCCTAACAGTGTTTCTTTCTTTAATAACTTGATGACTGACGATAATTATTTCTTTGTGTGACCAAAATTGCTGAAAATGTTATCTTATTTCAATTTAATTTCTTTATAGAAGTGAAAGGAACTGTATCAGACTAATCTAAACACCAATATTTCATTATTTTAGGAGATAAACTTTTAACACCAGCACTGGGCTTTGGTGATAACTGATTGGAAAAACAGTGACATGTGTACTCTTTCCAATTTATATCAGAAAAATACAAGAAGTTTTAACATTACTGGGGAAAAAACTTGCAAAAAAGTCAAGACTCTTTCCATTCTTTGTCATCAGAAACATCAGTCTGACATTGTTTCTGCTCCCCAGTTTTCATAGATTCTAGATATTTTCTGGATTATTTGAAAACAGAATCTAATTAATTTTTAATTCATTTTCTTGAACTGTAAAATGGATATTGGCTACAAATGTATTAACTTCAGTTAGTGTCTCTGTCTTATTTTTCCCCAAACCTGGAGTTTCTCATGTTTTTCACTTAGCAGACCATTGAGGGCTTTAAATTTGTTCTAAAATATCCTTCACACATTCCCTACAGGCAGTCAAGGTGCAGCTCATCAAGCTCCGACTAGCTAACACAGCTGTTTGATATTACCTTTTATCCCACACTGAAGCCTAGTTCCTTAGGGTTATCAAGATTTTTACTTGTGTGAGACGACTGTGCATTTCAGTGGGAGGTTTCTTCATTTCTCATACTGTATGACTATAGAATTAGCATTCCTAAATTAAGTGGCGGGTCATGTGTGTGTGGGTGTGTGTGTAAAATGCCCCAGTTACTATATACTGGTGGCTAGAGAGAGCAAATGGTGGATAAGAGATACTCAGGCTTGAACCCTGTACCTTGTATGCAGCTGTTAAGGACCTGAATTCCCTACCCACCTCCATTTGTAAAAAAATTGCAGATTTTTGCCTCATATGTGATCTGATCTGTTCCTCATAATATCTGTGGCTTCTAAATATTGCAATGCTTGATATTTGATGGTGCAGTGGTAGCATTGTTGCCGCACAGCTGCAGGTTCTCAGGTTTGATTCTTGGCTGGGGTGCCTTCTGTGTGGGGTTTGCATCTTCTCCCTGTGTTTGTGTGAGTTTGCTTTTGTGTCCCCCCATGTTACAAAGACATGTCTGCATTATTTCTTCCTGGGCCTCTGCTGAAAATTGTTTTTTTTTTGTTCCAAGTCAGATTGTCCTGATTAACAAATGTTAAATAAAATTGACAGGCATTTGAATTTCAGTCTTCAGGTTTCTGAATGCTTAACTCCTTGCATATTTAATGGTGCAGTGGTAGCATTGTTGCCTTGCAGCTATAGGTTTTCTGGTTTGATTCTTGGCTGGGGTTCCTTCTGTGTGGAGTCTGCATCTCATCCCTGTGTTTGTGTGGATTTGCTCTGATGTCCTGCCATTTTACAAAGACATGTGTCTGCAGTATTTCTCCCTGGGCCTCTGCTGAAAATTGTTTTTGTTCTGTCAGAAGTAAAATTGACATTGAATTTCAGACTTCATATTCTTCAGAAAATGCATAGTAACACAAGCTTTTACACAACCTTTTATTCTAGCAATTTTCTAAGATGAATATTTGAAATTTGTACTTATTCTTGGGACTGTATTACCCCATTATTGGCTTTGTCCAGTTTTTATGCTAAGGTTGACAGCTATGGCAAGAACTGAATTCACTGAATATGTTTGAGGGCTGTATTCCTTCATTACTGGGTTTGTCCAGGTGTTTTGTGCTAAGAGGTTGACGGCTATGGTGAGAACTGAATTCATTAAATGATAGCCATTTAAGTTTCAGTCTTCCTCTCTTTCACAAAGCAGCCAATTTGGCGTAGTGGTATGTTGCTCTGATCTTGGCAGTAAAATGTATGGTGGTAAAACAACATTTTATTCTAGCAAGTTTCCAAGATTCTACAAGCAATGTTTAATGTGTCCCTGTTTTTTGGCCTTTTGACCCCCCCAATAAATTTTTTTTTTTCAGATTTCTTGTGCTGCGAAGTTGAGATGCAGTTGAGTATTGAGTAGATTTTACAAGGAGCTGAGAGCTGCAGGGGAAGAGAAGTTTAGTGCTGCTTATGCTAAGTCAACTTACATTGTTAATAGCACAACAGGTTGTGTACTTGCCTTTGATGCAGAAGGTTGTTGGTTCTACTCCCACAAGGGGTAAATGCTGCTGTACTGAAAGTTAAGATACTAACTATGAGCCTGTTATCAGTTTGCCATCCATTTCCTATTGCAATATTACTAGCTTATCATTTTTAATGTAATATAGGCAATTTATTCCTCAGGGGCATCAGACACTTTATTTTTCGATGAAACCATGAAATATAAAGGTGTTTGCTAGCAGCAACCTCTTCATTAGTTACAGATTTATTTAATGTGGAATTATTTAATGACTTTTTTACTTCAGAGATTGTGCATATTTACTGATAATGGTGGACTGTAGAATTGTGCATATTTACTGATAATGGTGGACTGTAGATGTTTGAGTAGACTTTTATGATGGAAATGTTCTGAATTGGGCAGTTTTGTCATTACTGGTGCATGCATTTTGTTTCATTGTTTACTGGAAAATGTTAAAAGCAATAGGAAGGTGTATCAAAGAGCACATGTATGTTTCATATGCAAGGGGCCTATGATTTGAAAACAGCCCAGAATTAATCTTTATCTGCCACTGGCAAAATGTATTTTCTTTGAATGTGGGTTTCAATGCTGTTTCAATGAATGTGAGTTTCAAGGGCAGAGAAGTTTTAATGCTAAGTTTGTTTAGCATACGTCTTAGTATTTGTGCTGTAAAATGCAAAATAAAACTTTCAAATGAAGTCCAAATCATCATAGAAGTAAATCAGTATGCTCATTAGTGTTTATGGTAAATGGAGTGAAATAGCCAAGTAATGGATCATTGGAATGGCTGCAGGTGGAGGTTCCATTTGACCATGATTTTGTGAGGGGGAAGGACGGCAAACGTAAAGACAGCCCCAGCTGAACTATACCTCCCAACTGTCCAGATTTTCAAAGAATGAATAGATTTTTGCTTCTTATTTTTGGTTTGTTCCTCATATAATTTGTGGTTTTCTGGCAAATCGTTTAGGAATTAAGTCACTAAATAATGACACACTGAGTTTCAGACTTCATAACCTTCAGAAAAATGTGTGCTAAAGTAAGACCTGTTGTTCTATCAACTGTCTCAGTTTATACAAGAGCAATTTTTAGTACTGTTTTTATGTTCCCCCAATATATTTGGCCTTGTCCAGATTTATTGCATTAACAGGTTGAGAGGTACATGCAAATAAATTGCTCTATCGAATTAGGCATAGCCAAACCTCTCAACTGTCCCCGATTTAGGCTCAAAATGTTGCTCTTCCCCCTTATAATCCCTCTGCAAAATAGCAATTTTGGAAGTAAACATGGAGGGTTAGCAATTTTGGAAGTAAACATGGAGGGTTTACAATTAAGAAATAACTGTAATAATCAGAGTTATAGATTACTTTTATTTCAGAAATGCATGTAGATTCTTTTATTTTGTCAGCTGCTCAAGTTAGCAGTACTAATATTAAAGTGTCCCTTCTTTGACATTTTCCCAGCTGTATTGTGTGGCTATTTTATATTTTTATATCACATTTTTGGTACATTTTGATAAAATTGTGTTTTTTTTGTGGCAAATTAGTGACAAAAATCATTAAAGACTGAAGTTAGAAAATAATGACAGACACTTGAGTTTCAGATTTCATACCATTCAGAAAATTCATACTAATGCAAGACCTATTCTATTATCTTTCTAAGTTTATAAGAGCAATATTTAAAATTGTCCTTATTTTTGGGCCTTTGTCCCACTTCTATGTATGGCTTTGTCCAGATTTCTTGCTCTGAGATTGAGAGGTATGACAAATGTGTCAGGGCCATCACAGTCAGCCAGAGACATTTCAAATTGTGACATATTTGTTGCACCCCACTCCCCCATGTAGTGACTCTGGATGTGTCGAAGCAAGGCAAGGAGTAGTTATGCAGTGTAAATGTGCAGAGTATCCCCCCATCCAAGGTAGACACATGCACTAGAGTGGCTTTTCATCTGTCTTTGATTTTTGCAGAATGGTCTGGTTTCTGTCATATTTTATGTACTGTTTTATGCTTATTACTCAAAGTGCCTGTTGCTCTGTGTTTAAGTAGCAATACTTTAATGACCATCAGGTAAGCTTGGCTGAGATCGTAAAATGCAAGTAAGCTTTAATAAGCAATACTGTTAAAGAACTGCCAACATTGAAAGCCTTTTTGTTGTTGCCATGTAGAGAATACTTTACTTAACTATTTAATGTATAAGCCTTGGGTATTGAAAAGTGAAATGCATATGACAGTATTTGTAATAAAGGACAGGATTACATTATTTTAAGAAGCTCATTACACTTGGAGACTTCCAGTCATCTCTGCAGGCTTTACCCATAAACTAAACAGAATGCCAGTCGTGTGGTCCATAACCTGTACAGTAATCCTTTTAAGCAATGTATCTTGAGCTTATTTCTTGTTTGCTTTTCATTTTTTACTTTGATCAAGTTTTCCCCATGAAACAAGTAGATAGTTGTCAGGCAGCAGGTCTTTTTTTGGGTAAGAAACATTGTTACAAGTGATTTCTACTTTCAGCATGTTACTTGGTACTTTAATAAAGCTGAATATAAATTATAATTAGAACTGCAATGCAAGAAGTGGTTTGAGTTGAGTGCTGCTTGTTTTTCTTATACTTGATTTTGACTGGCATTCCATTAATGTATTTAAAAAGTAATTTATTTGTTCATGCCTCACAACCTTTTTGTTACCATCTAGATTATATTATGTAAGCTGTCATGCAGCCAATGCATTGAAATATTTTTATTCTTCTACATTTCATTTTGTCTTGATTGGACTCTCATAATGACGGTTTGGCACCCAGGGCAGTGTATTTAGTTAGTTTTTGTGGTTTTGAGTATAGCTCCTCCCCTTTTTCATTGACCGCACCCCTTCCCATTGACCCCACCCATTCAGCTGTCTCCTGCAGCCCCCCTTTGATTTGAAGTCACCAGCCACCACTGTCTATATGAGGTACAAAGGTTTGGGGATTTATTTTCCTTTAGGATTGGTGTGATAAAGGAATATCTCCAAGAGGTATTAAAGCTTGTGACTGAATTTCTAATAGAGTTTTATGGAAGAGGGATAGTATCTTTGAAGGGAAAAGTTTATATATTTCCATAATTATGCCATCTACACCTGGAGCTTTATTATTTTTACCCTCTTTTATTGTAAATGTAATTTCTTTATAAGATATGGGTGCTTGCAGATCTAGTTTTAATTTTTCTGCTTTTTTATATTAGAATATTTTTTATCTAGATTTAATTGATCGATATGTATATTTATTTTTGGAAATGTTCCATAGAGTGATTTCTATAGGCATCAAGAATGTCACCTAGATCCGAGATATTTTTCCTTTTCTTTTCATGGAAGATACTTTTAATGTTATTAGCTTTTGATTGTATTTTGATTCTTGTGGATGAATTATGTAGATATTTGAGAGAAGTGGCCAAGGTATTCATTTTTAGTTTTTCTAAAGCTAAACTAGATTTATGTGTTAGAACATCATTGTATTTATTCTTTAATACTTCTGCTTTCTTTTTCCTCTCCAAATGATATTGATTTTTTTCAGCTTTTACTGCCAAAAGTTTGGATTGTAGATCTAATAATTCAGAATCCCATTCTCTGATTTTTTTTTTAATACCAAGTTCGAGTTTTACCATATATGTAAGCTTTTAATGAGTCCCACATCATTATTTTATTTATCTCTGTAGTGTAATTAATATCTAAGAAGAACTGTAATTCAGATAATAACGAGGGTTTGAACATCTTTAATTTTAGTTATATATGCTGGAATTCTGGAGTTAAAGATTAATGGTTTGTACCCATTTTAAAGTTTTACTATCAATGAATTGTGGTCTGAAAATGGACAGGGAGTGATTGAAAAAGTAATAATTTTAGAGTGTAAGTCATGGGCAGCAAATAATTTATCTATTCTAGTTTGGGTACCAAATATGTGATCATGATAGGAAAATCACAAAGATTTATCTTCTTTAAATTTAAAAGTATCTACAAGATGAAATTATTCTACCCACTTGTTTAAAGCTTTTGATACAGCAGATGTACACAGCGGTCTTTTATTTGTAGTTTCAGAAATATCAAATATACCATTAAAATCTTGTCCTAATATTAAGTTGCTGTTATAATTATTGGAAATGAAATCCAAGTGTTTTTTAACAGTTCCTGATCTAATGCCTGGGAACCAGTATAGACTGGCTAGGTTCCATATTCTATTATTATATTTAACTATTACTAATGTCATAAGGCCTTCTTTATCTTCTTACTTATAAATGATTTCTGGGTTAATCACATTTGTTTTCCATAAAATTGTTACCTCTTTTGTCTTTGTCTTATAAGTGGATTCTGTCAATATCATACATTTCTTAGTATTCCATTTGTAATTGTCATTTGTTTCAAAATGAGTTTCTTGAAGGAAGACAATTTGTGGTTTGTTCAGTTTTAAATATTTCAGTAGATTTGATCTCTTGCTAGGATTGTTTAAGTCATTGGTATTTAAATATAATAAAGTTAAATCCATCTTAGGTTATTTAGACTATGTATTTTTTGTTTTATTGTGACTATTAAACATTTTCCTCTAATAACTATAAAGTATATGTTTGAGCTTTTAAAGGAAATGATCAGTTTTATACTTTGAGTGTTTACCAATAAAAACTAAGATCCACACTAGCCATGGAATGAAAATCATTCTTAATCTGATGGATAAACTGTCAGATTATCACTCATACCTTGACAATCCAGAACATCTGAGCTCCATAAATTGAATTATCATATGAAGAATATTTGTAATAGGAATAAGCAATATTTATATTAGTTTGAACAGATATAGTATTATTGTAGATTAGACAGAATTCTAATTCAATATAAATGTCTACTTATTGTATAAGCAATTAATATTTACATGAAAGACAGATGGCAAGCAATTCAATCATAATAAAGAAGGATGTGTCATATAGAAAACCTCAGTAAACGATTATAGCAAACAGTTATTTAACATATTCACCCTTACTTGATGAAGTATTTCAAAACGTATTACTTAATATAAATAGATGGTAATAATATTTATACCTAATGTTTATAATACAATGTATTTTACTGGATATATCAGAAGTTATATTTCATTGTTTACCAGCATTTAAGTAATGACTTTGTTTGTTGCTAATTTACTTAAAGCATCAAGTTTGTTTTATGTGAACATTGATGAAAGTTAGGGCATTTTAATTATCAGTGCATCCCTCTTCCCCCCATTTCCTACACATAAGGATTTTCATATCTGTCATGTCTTATTATAAAATGACTGAAATTATAGGTTAAAAGCAACAAATTCACTTATTGTGATTAATGATTACAAGTTCCTTTTCCATATTCATAAATTGCCATTTTATGGCATATACTGAAAGTTTTTAGATTTAAATGGCAACATTCTATTTTGTATAATTAGCAAAGGTTAAACTGAGAGATGTATTGTCAATTTAATACTATTTGTTCAGAATGTGATGAGAAAATCATTATGCTTTCCGTTGATGTTCAATATAGTGTATATCATTTATGACAAGTTAAAACAGTAGTGTTATTATATTCAAGCCCATGTTATTAAACGGTCAGTTGTCAATGTAATACTATTTGTTCAGAATATGATTGTTACATGCTGTGACATTTCAAGTTCAGGCTTCTATTGTTTCTCTTGAACAATTTTGTCAGTTTGATGTCATGTATAAAACATTAGTTACCTTGGTAACCGCTTAAGCATTAAATATGGTCAAGATGGGTTACAAAAACTACACTTCAAGTTAAAGTAATTACATGACTTGTTATGCATATTTCCGTATATAAGAAAATAATCATGCTTCACCTTGTTGTTCAATGTAGTGTATGTCATTTATGACAAGTTAAGACAGTAGTGTTATTATACACAAGCCCATGTTATAAAATCTTGTCTTTAATATCTAAATTAATCAGACTACTTCATCTTACATGATGATTATATAGTGTATGTCTAGATTTACTAAAATCATACATTACATAACTAGTGTGTGTGTGTGATTTTATCAAGAATTAACTTAATGAGCTAAATGAAGTATTGAGAGACCATCAATATGTGTGCATGTGGCTTAAAACAGCCCTTTTATATATATATATATATATATATATATATATATATATATTAATTTTTTTTTAAACCAAAAACGTCATTTGCCGAGAATCATCTTGGAGGCTCCTCAGAGCCGTTATGCATTATCATCACTCTATCTCTGTCACCACTGCAATGTGGGAGCATCTGTTTCTGTTAATGTGTCTGTGTACTGCATACCAGAGGCTCGCAATGCACTTGAAGCAAAGCTTCCCTTCACGGCAACTTCAAGACAAAATTCCCTCCCTTTCAGCGAGGCAGCAGCCAGAAAAAGAACAGAGAGACAACACCCTCCTCCAGCCCTCCCACCTCCCACTCAGCAGATGTACAAACAAACCATTCTCTTTCAAAATTTCCCAAATCACAGTTCTAGCCACCCCCTTCCCCTGGATCCAGGCTTAAACACCAAATGTCTCTTCCTAATACATAAGCAACAGTAAACCTAGATCACAAGCTGGTGCGGCACACCACAGCTTCTCGGAGATGAAAATGGCAACATATAGCAGCTGCCAGACACAGCTGCATCCACATACAACATGTCAGGCTTAATCAAACAGCACTCAAAACTATGATACCTGCCATAATTGATGTTAATTATGTGTAGACAGAATAATAATGACATTTGTACTAGCTGCCAGACACAGCTGCATCCACGCACACCATATCAGGATTGATCAAACAGCACTTGTAGCTGTGATACCTGCCATAATTGATATTAACTATATTTAGACAAAATAATGATGACATTTGTACTAAGAGCTTGCTACTATTATTCAACCAGGATATACATGACAATTTTAAATCATAATTTAACTGAAGAATGCATTAGTCTCCATGACAGCATTTTTTTCAAAACACTTTACTGCTACTGCTATTATATATGATGTTAATTTGTTACATTTGAGTCTGAACTCTGATGAATGGTACCTTGTTGAATTAGTTAATTAATTACTTAAATTATTATAAGTAAAAGCAATGAAAAATGAACAAGATAAGTATTCATTGAGTTCAAGTAGGGAAATAGAAACTTCTATGTTTATATTATATGTTGCTTTGTTTGTCTTATATATAATGTAGATAGTAACCCATCTTGACCTACCATTGTTTGTGAAGAATTACTGGACTCTTTGAACATTCTGAATAAATCATTACTGTTTCTCAGTTGTTTAAGAAACTCCTTTTTTTTAAATAAAAAGAGATGGCAAGTGATGTACCATATTAGTTGATACTTTCAGAGATGTAGTTGTAAGAGTTATTTTTTGGGACAGCTATCTTGGAATCAGTTTTTTTTTTGTTTCTTCTTTCTAGCATCAATCCAAGGACTTGTTTCTTTTATTCTTTTAAGAGTAGGGGCCACCCATTCCATTTCTTCTGGGATAGACATTATGTTGTTGTTTTTGATGAATATAGTAGCTTCTTTTAAGTCATTAAAGGTTTTCATCTCATTAGCAAAAAGTATTTTCATCTTGGCTGGAAAGGCCAGCTGTGCTTTAATGTTGTTTTGTTTCAAAAATTTTATTATTGGCCAGACGTTTTTCCTTTGTTCTAGTTTTCTGGAAGAATAATCATTTTCAAACCTTATCAGACCTTGATTGTATTTTAAGGGTGATTTTCTCCAAGCAGATTTTAATATTAGTTCCTTGTCCAGAAATGAAGGAAATTTTATAACTATGGATCTAGTTCAAGTATTTGTTGAGACAGAAGAAGGTTTCCTCAGTGCTCTATGCACCCTTTCAATCCCAAACGAAAGTTCCTCTTTCAAGTTTAAAAATTCAGGAATCCAGGTTGTTAAGAATGAAATAATGTCTTCTCCTTCAGTGTTTTCAGGCAGACCAAAGATCCTTATGTTGTTTCTCCTTTCCCTGTTTTCTAAGTCATCTATTTTGTTAAGCAGCCACGTATTCTGTTTAAGCAGAAATTCTTTTTGGAATAATTCCTCTTTGAGTCTCCCTTCAATGTCATTTAGAGAAGTCTCTATATTTGTTATTTTTGTATAGTGTTGCTGTAATAGTTCCTTAAGAGTATCAGTCTGTTTTTGAGAATTTAATTTGAGTTTTTTTAAGTCATTTTTAAAGCCATCCATCTTCAAAGATAGTTCCTGTAAGGTAGATGTCATCAATTGCAGTTCATTTTTTTCAAAGCAGCATCTGCATGTGAATTCCTTGAGTTGTTCATATCCAGTGACTCAATATATCTCCAAGTTACTTGACAGGAACATTTTTATATATCTCCACCAAAATTGATATTTATGTAGTTTATTAGTTTATCTATATATTTCTGATGTTTTAAACTTGAAAATAATAAAACTTTCCTATATTAATAAACTAGTTTATGGAGCTCTCAAAATTCACTGCTCTCAGTTAGCCATCTAGGCTCTGCCCCCTGAAGAAGTCTTGATACATACAGATGAAAGTGCTCAATTTTATCAAACACTTTCAGCTAAGAACTGTGTGCCTTCTGTTTTTCCCACCTACATGGTTTAGAATTTCTGATTTTCCATCCACTGGTTAAAGGTTACACTTAAATAACATTAGGGATGAACTCTGTTTCACATGGACAGGGAGCCTCTTACAGAGCATTGGGATCCTCTGAGACACATATCTGTCTCACTAACATGTCCTAGTTATGTTCCAAGCAAAATTTAAATCCTTAGGTCTAGTGCTTCTAATGCTGTTTGTTTTGAAGATATGCAAAAGGTCCATCAGAGCTGGATCGCAGGATACCTTGTATTCCAGACATAGATCACCTCTCTGTAACCTGTAGGAGATTGAGTATAGAGATAGGACTTTAAGGTGCTCCATATAGGACTTTGTCTTTACACCCTGGATCCTCCTGTTAAGCAATGTTTCTGGGCATTACAACTGTTACAGATGTCTGGGCAGGTACCTGCCAAAGAAGACCTTATACTCAATGATTGATCTGATAAGGCCAAATAAACTGGCACTATGCCTTCCTTGGATGTGGATGCCATGCATTAGTTATACGTTGGATGACACAGAAAGATTTACTCACTACCTTGGCCACATGTTGGTCAAAGCCCATATTATTGTCTACATATGTTCCAAGATCCCTGACTACTGAGTCAAATCTTAAAGGAGTTTTATCAGTGGAGTAATTAGCCTGGGTAGCGGCTTTCCAAGAAAGTACAATATTTCATTTATTGGCACTGAGTTTTAATCCATAGCTTTGGCACCAGTCATTTGTCAGTGTTAAACCCAATTGTAAGATGGTTGTGTCATCGGGGGAATCTATTATAGCTCCCAATCTGCAGTCATCTGCAAACATGGTCAACCAAAGGTCCTTGACATTAGACGTTACCTTCAAGAAGGAGAAGACAAATAGGAGTGGTCCCAGCACAGACCCCTGAGGCATACCACTAGTGACTGGTCTATTAGTGGAGATGGCCTCATCAGTCCTGACCTCTTGGGTCCTGCCTGTGAGACAACTGTCAGTTCAATGAGTTTTGTAGTGGTTTATGCTGAGTCTGGTGACTTTGTCAACTATACCTAAGTGGGATATTGTATCAAATGCCTTAGCCAGGTTCAGGTAGGACGCATGCACTGTTTTCCCCTCATCTACTGCCTTGTGACCTTCTCAAAGAAGTTCACTGGTTTAGTAGGCAAGATCTTTACAAAGCCAAACTGGGTTGATTCAGTGTCTGAAGACTGGCCTATGTGTGCCCTGATAATTTCCAAGATAATTTGTTCAATGGCGTTGCTTATTAGACTAGTCAGATTAATAGGTCTGTAGTTTCTGGAGTCTGTTGATGGTCCACCCTTGTGAAGTTGGATAACTGTTGCAGTCCTCCATTCTGTAGTACAAGGTCCGCTTAGATGAAAAGTGACTCAAGTGGTCTTGATAAGCCATGTTTCAAGTTATATAGGAGACATCCTGGGATACTGTCAGGGTCTGTTGAGGCTGTGTTTTTGGCCTTAGCGAGCACCACCAGGACATACTCACTGCTAACAGCTGGGGGGTTAGGCTAGTAGGTATTTTATGGGGTGAGGTGGAGGAGTGGGGGGTCAAGTCAGAGCTGAATTTATCAGCTAGCAGATTCACTATGTCACTCTGCTTTTTTTTAAATTTCTCCAAGTCTTTTGGGTTTCTAATACCATGACAGGAATGGGCCCCATTCCTAAGTCAAAGTGTGATTAAAGTTCACGATATTAGTATTGGTTCAGTCTTTCATATTAGCCAGAAGTGCTCTTCACAGCACCTGCTATGTCCCCAGTAATGACTCCTTCTGCAGTTCATATGGAGTTACATGTAATCAGTAACATATCTAAGTATAATTGTAAATTCTTTTTTATAAGACCCGTTGCTCCTACTGCTATTGGAACTGTGTGGGTATCCTTCTTCCACATTGCCCTTGTTTCTGTCTGCAAATCCTGGTATTTTATGACTTTGTGTCTCTCTGTACGTAAGACAATGTAGTCACTGGGTGTAGCAATTTCAGTGATCAATGCTACTTTTTTCTTCTTTTCATGGACTACTATATCTGCTTTTCTCGCATCTATTTTTTGAACTGTTGGCAATGGGTGATCCGATGTGCTATAAACTTCATAATTTTCTATACTGCTTTGTGGCTCATCTTTCCAATGTTTTTCAACTACTTCGATATGATAATGTTTGCACAATGCTCAATGCAACAGTCTTGCCACATTATTATGCCTTTCAGTATACAGTCCTTCTGCCATTAGTGGATCACAACCAGCAACAACATGTGCAACTTTTTCCAATTCTGTTTCACAAATCCTACATTTATCTGTTTCTCCCACATGTTCACTGGACTTTGTAAACCAATGTGTACATATCTTGGGCCACCAATATTAACCTTTCTTCTTTTGGTTTAAATTAACCTCTCCTTAACCATTCCTGCATTCGATCCTGATCAACATGAGATTGTTCCAAGAGTTTTCTACACTTGCAACTATACTTATGCATTTTCCAGATTTCTTGCCTTCTCATCTGATTCTACATCTTATATTTTTTCTTTTGTTTTTTTGGCACATTTAGTTGCTGCCTGATTTTTATCTACGTCTGGTGTGATATCCATTCCTGCTTGATATTGATTTGCTTCTGCTAAATTAAGCAGGGAAGTCATCTTATACTTATTCTCCTCATGTTTTAAAACTTTCACTATGTCTGGATCTTGTGAGGTCAGCAGATATGTATGCAGTCCTAGGACTGTAAATCTACACATGTAATCAGTTTTGAGGAGGCCCATACCTCCTTCAGAATGGGGAATATATAGTTTTGGTATACACTGAGTTTTATAAATCATTTGATGAGCATGAAGCATCCTTCTTGTTTTCCTATCCAACTGATCCAGCACCTTTTGCACCTTAACAGATCTCTCTCTTTCTTTCCCATGTCCATATTTCTTTTTTTATACCTTTCAAAAATCTCTAGATTTTGTTCTTTATATTTTTCCACTTCCTTAGTCTCTTGTTTTTTCAAACAGGTTTCTTGGCCTACATAATGTGTTTCATAAATCTGTTGCATTAATGAACACAAATTTGTATTTGAGGCTTCTGACAGTTTTTCTTGTGCGAGTATTTTTCTTTCCTCTAATTTATCTCTTAACCTTTTTGTATATCTTTTGTCTGGAAATTCTGGGCTTCTTGCATAATAGTAACAATACATAATTTCTTTCTTATCCTCAATAGTCCACTCTATCATTTTATGTCTCTTTTTTGGCCTCTCAGTTTTTACAGTATTTGTGGACTACTATTTCCTCCTATAACATGGGGGTCATCCTCCTCCTGAGCCTGTCCTAGTCCCATTGTAGGAATGTTTCCATGTCTTGAGGATTCTACACTGTCATTTTTTTTTCAGGTCCCACACCAGTGCACCTACCGAGACTGGGCATTGTTTATCCCTGGTCTTGTGCACCCAGTTATCTTTTTTTATTTTTAACATACGTCCATCCATGATATATGCTATATAAAATACAGTCTATATATATCAGTGTCATCTCGGTGAGTGTGAAAAACAGGGTGCACCTCATAAAGGTACTCACCAAGACATGAGAATTAATTAAATTCCAGCAGTACTACTCTCCTTTGCTTGCTGATTTTATCATCTCTCCATTTGGACCCCTCACTCTGCTCAGTGAAGGTGGTACCAGTGACCACTAGTTCAGCACATTGCTCTGTGCTGCCTTTGATATTTCAGACATAGCTGTAGAAGCCTTGTGGTTTGCTTTAGCTTGTGAGGCTATCTTGACCTCATAATTGGACTTTTTGGACTTAATTAGTTTTCTAAGTTTCCTGTTTAGTTGAACTACTCTTATCATTGTGGGAGTTACTCTTTCTGATTTTAGACATTAAATTTTCCCTTCTGTTATATACCCTATTAAGGTTAGAATTCCACCAGTGCAGTTTGTTTTTAGAGTTTGTGACATATTTTATTGTATCAACATAGAGTTTGCAACTACTCACGTTTCTGGGTTAGGATTTCTTCATCAGGAGCTACTTAACTAAATGAATCTAACACAAATGCATTGCATCACATCTGCATTCTTCTGTATTTGTGTTTTGAGGATATACCAGATACTAGTAAATAATTTTAAGTGTAGTCTAAGAGATTTGTAAAAGGACCCAATACTTAGGTAGTGCTTCTATGTGAAAGACTGAGTAGGAAGCAAGGAACAACACCAAACAAACAAAAAAAAAGCGTCTAGAAGATAGTTTCCAAAGTGTCTGCAGAGTGTTGCAGTCAGCAGTGTTATTCAAAAAATACCAACAACCAGCCTGCAAATAAGGTTGTTCAAATATGAAACACAGATTTTTAAAAGTTAACCAAAAGTGATCAGTGAGACACACTGGAGCACTACACTATAAAAGCTAAGTGTATAGAAAAAAAGAAAACATACATACTTTTATAACACTTCACACAGCTATAAAACATTCATCTGTGGCATAGAGGAATAAATACCTGACTGCAGCTCATGTAATTTGGTTTTGTGAAGGGTAGATCATGCCTGGTGTTTGAGTCAGTCACCAGAGCTGCAGATGAGGGCAAGGCAGTTCAAACAGCCTACCTCGATCTGGCCAAAGCCTCTGATAACATTCCACACTCAGGAACTACTGATAGACTCACCAAACTAGGCATCAACCCCTATATCACTAGGTGGGTTGCAAACTGGCTCACAGATAGAACCCACAGTGTGAAAGTAGCAGATTCCAAGTCAGACTGCTGACCAGTCACAAGTGGAGTCCCACAGGGTTTGGTCCTGGGTCCTCCCCTGTTTGGCATCTACTTCTCAGAAGTCCAGGCCAACACAGAGGGACTCTGGCTGACCAGGTTCACTGACAATTGCAAGCTGGGAGCCATTATTAACTCCCCAAGTGATGCAGACATCCTACAGAAAGGCCTCACTGAGACCAACGACTGATGTCAAAACCATGGCCTTAAGCTTAATACCAACAAATGCCAACAAATGCGTTGTCATTCCCTTTAAGAAAAACGCATTTCCCACTAATTACCACATTGATGGGAGCCCACTGAACACTGAAGGCATTATAAGAGATCTGGAAACACAGGTTGACAGCAACCTCTCCTTCGACCACCACATTGCCACTGTGCTCAGAAAGTCCTTTTTTTGTGGCACATCTCATTTCTAAGGGTTTTGCATCCAGGAAGAAAGAGGTCATCATCTCTCTCAACTCTTCTCTCATTAGACCAATCATCGAGTATAATGCCCCATTTGGCAGGTACCCCAGTAAACACCTGCAACAGCTGGAAAGGCCACAAAAGTACCTCATGAAGAAGATCCTAGGCCTTAACACATGCCCTACATGGACAGACTCAAAAACTCCAGTTTTTCTCTGTGTCATATCATCTATTAAGAGGCAATCTCTGCTTAACTTAGAAAGCCATGTCTGACCCAGCCCTGTTAGAAATGTTACACCTAAAGAAATCCCAATCCCTCTGCACCATACACTCCAGGGACCTCAACCACATTACCACAATCAACAGAACATGCTGGAGGGACAGGTTCATAACCCAGAGACTGCCCATGCTCTGGAACAGACTTCCCATACATGTCAAGCAGAGCACTTCACTGGCCGTTTTCAAGAGAAATCTTGATGAGTGGATGGGAAATAGAAAGTTCACCCCGGGGATCACTCCAGTGGCTCTACTTGATAAAGGCACCGGGAACTAACAGCAACATGATGCCAGGGCACTTTTATGGGCTAGGCTTGTAAAGGCTCCAGGGCCATTGGCCTAGTACACACCTATGAACATATGAACCTATGTGACCCAACCTGGAGCACTGACTCAGGACCTTGACAGCATAGGCAGGGAGGATGGGTGCACCCATCGTTGGGGGTATCAGGGCACAAATGCTCATAGGTACAGTTATGCTAGTTGAGTTCCCTGGTGAAGACCAGGAGGAACAACCATGAGGTATGTCTTGTGTGTGAGCAGGGTAGCTCTGCTGACCTCAACCCCTTGCAGAATTGAAAGGTGGTACAGCGCAGACACCAATTGCACATCCCACCCATGGGCTATCACAGGGCACATGCAAAGGAATATGGCAAAAACATAAGGATCTTAAACCACAGTTGAGGACTTCCTACAGATGGCCTCTTCTGGCTGAGTTTCACACTCAATGACTGGTGAAAAAATCAGCTGATTGACTGAGAGTGGACTGATGACAGGTAGGCAAGAGGAGCAAAGAGAACAAAAAATATTGTATACAGCTAACAATGAAGGCAATGTCAGCATCAAGGAACTGTTTGGAGATGATTCATGGTTTGTTGCACATACACTTTGCAAAATCAGGGCTAAAAGAGGATGAGTACCAATCATCTGTTGGGTGTGATAAGATGGCACCCTGGATACTACCTGAAGGAAGGATTAAGGGAGATTCTTAATGTGCTATACCCCAGAACAGGAGTTATTCAGTTGAAAGCTGCCACAAGTATACACCCAGGAGTGCTTATGAAGATATGCTTCTATTGACCACCTCTTGTCTGCACAAAATTCATAAGCACCTACAAACCTGAAAGACTGAATTTGATAAATGACAGGGTATAAAGGGTAGTGATCCAGAAATGTTACGGTCATAAGAAAGTAATTCAAAGCCAGCATTCAAGGTAAAACATCAAGGTAAAAGTATAACTGTATAAGATCCAAGACACTTCCAATAAGCACAGTAGACACAATACATTAACACAACAAACATAGACACACATGCCACTCTGACAGCTCAGTCTCAAAATATCAAACAGTTTCATGAACTTTTACTATATAATATAATATACTGGCACATATGTATTACAACTGTAAAAGCTCTGTAGTACAGCTACTGAACCTTAGGGGGTGACTCGTAAATTACTCCTATTTGTAACAAAGAGATTGATGAGGTAGATCACACACACCTTGTACCAGATAACCATAGTGTTTTGATGCAATCATATTGTGCCAGACTATAAACACTGTGACTATCTAGACATTTTTGTAATATGTACATTGCAGACCATCCACATATGCATACAAACACCTGTCTCAGAACATTAGAAACCCAAAAGCTGCCACATTCCCACTCAGCCCATGTGCTTAACTGCAAATATCCTTTGAAGGTGATTGAGGACTGCATACAGAAGTTATCAGCCTTGACTCCAGTGTACATTCACCATATCTAGAAATACATAGAGGCATATTGTTGTCAGGTGTTTGTTCATTAATATACATTTATGGTGTATATTTACATACTGTAGATATGTGTATATTGACATTTACTCACCCAGTGGATGGTCTTCTGGAGTGTCCTTCACAATGAACCTGTGCCTGGCCACACAGACGCACCAGATATATGCAGTATGAAGCTATGATCTGAAGGATCTTGTCATCTACTGAGCACAGAGCTTGGCAGCAGACTGAATGCCATCCTGTCCAGTTGATGTAGTGTGGGCCATAATACCAGAAAAACGAATCTTTACTGTGATGTCTGCACAGCGAAAGGCTCCAACAATACATGGGTGGTGTGCTGTTTCACAGAATAACTCCACGGTTGCATGGAGCTTAACTCTGTTGATGGGAACTTTATTTAGTTCTTAGCCTCATGACACAACATACAATAGCCAGGCACTTGTTCAGGATTTGAGAAGAAGCTGTCCGTGAGACCCATACTGTATTGTACATGTGGTACTGCAACGCCACAGATGCAAGTATACCTAGTGATAACCAGAGCTAGAAGGCTAGAGGGTTGGGGGTTCTACAGTGCTGTGTGGGCTCATGTGTGTTGCACACATCACAAACAGGCAAGCACCAGCTCTTTATCTATTCATTACTTACCTATAACCTCCTAGACAAGGAGTTCATCCAAGTAGAGACATTGGTTAAAACCTGGTTAATTGCTTCTTCCTTGCAAGGTGTGTAGGAGGCTGGTTTCAACACATCAACTATCAGTAGATTCAACTATAGGGTGCTGCCATTAGGAAATGTAGCACTTTTGTGTTATGACATGGAGAGCAGTCTACAACACTGTGGTTGGTTAAGAGTTTAAAATAATTTTACACTTTATAAAGGTACTACAACTCCCAGATGGCTTTTGGAATCACATAATAGTCACACATCAATGTCACTTGACTGCTTACTTATTCATTTGCATTCAACATCTGAGGATGTTTCTTTGGAAACTCCAGCAGTCAGCAGTGTCCACAACTTTTACATATTGCCCTGCCCAAGCAGAAATTGTTGTGGAATCCAAGGGCTTGCAACAAGCATAAACTCCATATTCTGGAAATAAAAATGCAAATTCGCTTGATCGGTCTCCATTAACTACTTCCTAGAGCTGTATCTAAAACTTCACCAGTTCGTATTTAAATTCTGGCATGCTATTTGAGCCTTCTGAAAATATTGTAGGGCACTTGCTTCAAGAAAACTCCACCCTCAAGTATACATTCATAATTTATTAGACCACGTGGAGCCCTGTAGTATAAGTCTGTAGTGGTACCACTTCAAAAGTTAAACAGCTTAATTACTCACTTTACTCATAAAATTATGAATTAGTTAAGTGCCTGTCATAATACTGACTTTATGCAAAAAATGAGAAAATATGTTAAAAAATGCTGTTTTTGTTACCTGAAGAATGTAAGATTTTTACTTCAAATGTGGGAAATACTATTTGAGAGTAGCTGGAAGCTGCATCATTTTTACTACATATAATAGTATACTGTTCCAGAGTTTCACAGTTTTTCCAGAATGTCATTATAATTGCCTAACTAGTTTTCCATAGTGGTCAGTACTATTTAATGGTGCATTATGAAATTTGGTAGAAGTTTTTGATGGGGCTATCCAGTGTGTCTCTTGGTAACTAGAAGCTTGTGCACTGCAGGAATACTGGTCAGAAGAAACATGATTTTTTTTTTCAGAAATCCTTTAAAATATCAAGATGAGTGGAATAAATGTGAAGCTGATATCGCAATAACATTTTTAGATTTTTAGATACTCCTAAAAAACTGTGAGACTATGACAGATGATTCTCAGAAATCACTTGAGACAGAGTTGGAAACAACTTTACAGCTGGAATAAAATGATATATTTTACTTTTTCTTTACACCCACCAACACAAAAAAAAAATCCAAACACTCCACAACACAATTGTTCAATAATTGTGCACAATACAGCTTTAACATCAAATGTTTGTGCTGGCAAATAAATGCATGCCTAATATATTTAGGGTTTTAAAAATATCGACCATCATTACTAGTGCATTATGCATTTCAATGAGACTGTGCACAAGAACCTTTCTGGAATATATTTGCATGTTTTGTTTCCCTGGATCTTGTATGCAGAACATAGTGAATATCAGGCATATAAATTTGATCACATACAGAACAAGGCCTTACAGACATGTAGGCCATTTGAAATGTCAAAACTCACTCTGGTACAATGACTGGCTGAAAGAATGAACTTACATATACTAAGTCCACAAAGCCATTCCCTGGAATATTCCCTTTTCTCAGAGGTATGGCAACTTTAGAGTTGGTATATACTAGTTTGGAGGTGTAAAGGGCTTGCACACCTGCAAAATAGAAGTTTTAAGGCTAAGAGTAATTTTCAAGATTTGCTCTTCTCTATGTTTTTGGTCTTTTTTTTCAGCTGAACATTTCAATAGGAAGCCCTGTAATTCTCAGGGTTTATAGGGATATGCCAAAGTTACTTAATCTTGCAAACTTGATTCTACGGTGAAAGTTTGATTATTTGATGCAACAGATGTAACTTTGTTTTGTTTTATGTGGGCACCATTCATGATTATACTACTGAATTTTTAGGACTACATATGATATGGTATATTTGCTTTGTGATGTTATCAAAACTGTTCATTACTGATTTTTTAATATTTAAGATCTATAACATATGAATAATACAATTACTGCCTTGTCAACCCTTAAATATTTCTATAATTTGTAAACATTAGAAGCTCAATGTATTAACCAGTCAATACACAAGAAAACACATGCATACACACACACACACACACACACACACACACACACACACACACACATGTATATATTATTTATAGCCAGTAAATTAGTTGATTGTCATTAAAGTCAATATATGTTTAGCTGAAGCAATTTGGTCAACTAAAGAGATGGTTGACAGGTATGCGCCCCTGGTGGGGAGATGCAGGAGGTTTTCTCCCTGCAAAATAATGTTTGTTTAACTTTTTAATTAATTAATTAATTAATTAATTAATTAATTAGTTAAATTTGTTTGTTTGTTTTTGGTGTGCATCCACAAATGTTATTCCTCAGGGCACAGATAGCAATGTGTCAACGTTTTTGTTGTCAACCTTTTGTTGACATCGTTAACAACATTGACATTTGGGTACTTTGATTAAATTTAGTGTGTGTGTGTGTGTGTGTGTGTGTGTGTGTGTGTGTGTGTGTGTGTGTGTGTGTGTGTGTGTGCTGTGCGAATTTTAACAGTTCTTTAGATTCTTTATATATAAAAAAACATGTATTTATAAGGAAAATTTTTAAAAAATTCAGCTTGTTGCAAAAATTGGGAGAAACCCAGTCAACAGAAAATGAATAAACAAAATTAACAGAAAAAAACAGAAATTTTGCATTTTTTTCTTTCTTTCTTTTCTTGCTAACTATAAGGTGCAGCACCCCACAGTGGCCTATAGAGAAAAAAATTTGGCGGAAAAATATGTATAGAAAATGTATTACTAATATTGATAGTCATGGTTATCAATTGCATTCTTTTTACTAATATATTTGCTATTGTGTATGTTACTGTTTATTGCTTGCATAGTGCCAAAGCTACTGTATATTGAATACATTTATTAATTCTACCTTCTACCTTCATGTATTGCTGTGTATTAATCTCACTAATTTCCTGATATAAAAGTGTGTGTGCACCAGAGACACTGAAAAGCAGAGTGCATAAAGCATGCTGTCTGAAACTTATTCCCCAGCAGAAAAGAAAGGCCTCATCTCCTCTGCAATGGCCAAACATCTACTTTCAGCACAAGCAAAAGGCATCCATGCCCACCTGACATGACATCAAAGTTACACATATAAACTGAATATCATCCTGTTCTGTTAAACAAAGGGTCAGAAAGGGTGATAAAACTCAATGAAATGAAAGTTTAATGTGTGCAGGGCCAACTGTTCCCTTTTGTACCATAGCCCATATTTTAGTCAAAGTAATAAGCTGTGGAAATAAAAACAAATGGTTTGAAAAGCTGAATCCATAGCCATGGTCTACTCACTGCAGAGAAACAAAACAAAGAATATTATAAAGCTTTCTCTCTTTCTGACATGAGTTATATACTGGTGAGACTTGTAGAGAGTCAGATATTCAGTTTTATTCCTTCTGCTTTTTTAGGTCTCCTGTTAGCTGCCAGCTAATAGCTACTGACATACTCTGGAAGAGCTTTGCTGGAGTACTGCTGTACAAAGGCACCAAAACTGTGATATTGCATTTTGTGAATTCAGAGCCTTGATGATCCCCAAAGTTAGATCCATTTGCAGTGAGGGAGAGTGAAGTCTACCTGTAAATGAGTTAGACTTGTCTGCAGGGGGTGGGGGGTCATGGATGGGCAAGGAATTATCTTAATTTTTATATATTTTTTATTTTTTGTTTTCACAGAGAGAGAAAGTGGATACAGAATGCATAACTATTTCCAAGTCGTCATCGAGGACTAAAGATCTTAATCACGGAGAATCTGGACAGTAACAAGATTTTTTTGTCTGAATTGACCAGTGGCACTTGAGATGCCTGACTGATATGTGTTAAACTGATGTAAGTAATCTGACGTCTTACTTCTGTGCAGTAAATTAGTTTTTATTTATTAATGCCTACTCTATCATACGTTATTAACATTACGTTATTAACTTTTTTAATGTTGTAATAAATTGTGTTTTTATACAAATCCAACTTGGTGCATGCTAGCTGTTTGAATTTTTAGCTTGACTTGTACCTAGAAAAATAGGTTTATAAAGGGGAAATTAAGTGTTGATCCAGCTTATTTTCAGCTACAGATAAATTCATGGCTGATAAGAAAAAATGTTATACTCCAGCCTAATTGTTCTGACAGGCCCAGAACAAAACAACTCTTACAGAGTGGAATATCCTACAAACTTCATCTTTCAAGGGCACCTCTCAACTACCCTTGTTCCTCTCCTGGGACTCCTTTTGGCTTCCTCAACTCAACACAGTAAAACAGAAATCGATGTCTTAGAATGAAAATAGGTCTGAAGTAGATCTACCTTCAACTGATTGCCTTCCTTGTTACATCTAACTGCTTGCCTGACTCATAGCATTAATGTTTCCTAGGTGTTATAGCCACTACTAAGCCACATGACCGCCCCTAAGAAAAAACCACCTGTTTGAGCCCCAACAGATGCTATGTAAGATCTTTAAAGTCATCATTCTGGGGGACTGCTTTCAGGGTTGTGTTGAGCCTCACAAGAAAAGATCTTTAAGCTTCTACAAGTTTTAGTGCTGACAGATATCAAATACTGATTATAAGTACAACTGGATAAAAAAATTATTTAACTATGAATGCATATATTTGAATCTGCTTGCAAACAATGTTGAACTTTCAAAATGCTTGAAAGAAAATGAAAAATAAAGTTTAATATCAGCCTTTAAATGTTTTTGAAAGAAATGTGTGCCTCCTTGCACTCACAAAATGAGAAGTTATGCCATTGCACTCCACACACTAAATATGCTAAGTCTGAGGTTGTGCTTCCACAGAAACCTGGGTTCATAGGAAAACAAAGTATTCCTTTTTGGGTCTATGTTCAGTCATCAAATGGACTAGCCATGGAATGGCTGGACAGTGAACAATAAGCACCAAAAGCTCAGTCACTGAACTTTCATTTCATCAATAGGGTAAGTAACTAGTTGTCCAACACTTCCCCATCTTATGCATGGAAGTGTTTCCAATCCCTTTTCTCCACTGTAGTGTGGACTCAGAGTTGGTATATATAATAAGGGGGATGTGGGGGGCAAAGTCTCCTATCTGGGTAGGCTTGAAAGACTTCCATGTATAAGAGAGGGAAGTGTTGGACAACTACTTACTTACCTTGTTGATGTAATGAAAGTTCGGTGACTTAACTTTTCGCTGCTTACTGTTTGCTGTTCAGCCATTTGATGGCTAGCCCATTCAATGGACAAACGTAGACTCTTCCTTTTCAACTAAGGTAGCACAACCCCAGAGTTAGTATATTTACAGTTTCAAGGTGTTAGATACAGTCCCAAAACCAGGACTTCAGCTCCAGTTTTGTTATAGTACTTATTAGCTTGGGTTTGTGGGACAGATGAGTGGTGCCCTTAATGTAAGCCAGGCAATCAGAATTTGATTAGCAGCCTTGGCACTGCTGATCATGGACTAATCTCAGTGGGAGTCCACATCCCACCCACACCCCAGATAGAAAAACAAACAGTGAAGACCTTCTCAAATGCCGACTTCACATTTCTAAGGACTGGTGTGGTCTCTTTCAAGGCCCCCAAGCCAGCGGACACCATTATGCAAGCCGCTGTATCACTTACAAATGCCTTCTACCAGCACCTCCAGGACTGCATGGATCAGGCAATCCCAAACAAAACAAAGACTCTTTGTACCACAGGCAAGCATCCAGTCTGGTGGACCCTAGCCATAAACAAGCTCTACAACAAAAGGAAGGAGCTACTACAAGATAAAGCGAAATCCGTAGAAGGGAAGACACCCCTGCTCATTATGAGTAAAACACTGGGTTCCCCCATACAATCATCCAAGACAAGTTTTGAGAGTAAACCCACTCAGGACTCAAGGGACGATCATGAGGCCTTTTTTACCTATGTTTGACACCTGGGAGGGAACTCCCAGATATGCTCAGAATTATTTCGGAATGATGTAAATATCACTGAACCTACAGACATTGCCAACATACTGGCTGACAGGTTCAGTGCAGATTTCTCCCCCCCCCTCCCCCCAGCTGGAGGGGTATCTACACCGGAGGATTGTAGCCCCCCAAACATCTCCAATGCTGGGGTGAGAACTGCTCTATCCAAGGCAGAAAACACTTTATCCATGGGACCAGATGGTGTCCCCAGTTGTGTGCTCCATGAACTCAATGAGGAATTACACCCGCAGTTAGGGCAGCTGTTTAATCTTAGCCTCACCTCAGGATATGTGCCCAAGGAGTGGCATACGGCAATGGTGGACCCACTTCACAAAGGAGGTGCCTCCACCAACCCCGGAAACTACCATCCCATCAGCTTGACAAGCCTGGTCTGCTAAGCTATGGAGAGGATCATAATGGGAATAATAAATGAAGACATAGGGGACTTGCAGACGTTGGATCCAATCCAGTTTGGCTTTGTCAAGGGCAGATCATGCCTTTTAAACTTGGTTGACTTTTTCAAGACAGTCACCCAGGCCATTGACGTGGGCAAGGTGGTCCACACAGCCTACCTTGACTGGCAAAGGCGTTCGACACAATACCCCACTCAGGTATCATTGAAAACATCACCAGCTTAAATGTGAACCCATACATCATAGGATGGGTTGCAAACTGGCTAAGTGACAAAACACACAGGGTCAAAGTTGCTGGTGCCATGTCACACTCCAGAGCTGTCACAAGTGTTGTCCCACAGGGCTCAGTCCTGGGCCCACTTTTGTTCAGCATCTACTTTTCAGAAGTACAAGCAGACACAGGAGGATTATGGCTGACAAAGTTTGAAGATGACTGCAAACTGGGAACCATAGTTGGAAACCCATCTGACACAGACATCCTTCAGAAGGGTCTCATAGACACAGATAACTGGTGCCAGAGCCATGGCCTTACGTTAAACGCTAAACAATGCATAGTCATACCCTTCAGGAACAACAGGGTTACCCCTAGTTCCCATCTAGGTGGCAATCCTCTAAGCACAGAAGAGGTTATCAGGGACCTGGGCACCCAGGTTGACAGTAATATTTCGTTTGACACTCACGTTGCCAGAGTAGGCCTGGGGCAGTTCCTGCTATTAGGACAGAGGTGTGACCTGGTAGTGTCAGGGTGCTGATGTGGGCTTTGACCCTGTTTTCTATTACAGCACTGATATCTACATTCTCTATACTGTGTGCGTTTACACTGCACGCATTAATACTTCTGGCATTGGGTAGCATTACATCTAGGTTCCTATCCCTTGTGGTACCTATGAGGTAGGTTTGTGTTTTTGTGGTTTATGATTGGTGAGGGTGGATGTTAGTCGGGTCCTCAGGTGTGCATATGGTACATGGTATTACATTACTTAACACATGGCATTCATGCCTCAGGTGGTGCTGCAGGGCTGCCTCTGTCGGATGCACATACTACACTCCCTGTACATGTTTGGAAGCAGGTTGTGTCATGTTAGGCATCCCTGTTACTATATGAGTGAGTCAGAGCGGGTATCAGTCCCAGTGTTCCTACTGACCAAGTGTATGTGCTATGCGTTGCCTCTTTGCCAAGGCCAGGGCATACTGGGCATGCCTCCCTCTGCCTACTGGGACAAGGTCAGGTTGTTCCTCCTCCGAGTCACCCCCTGCCTGTGGTGGCCTTGGCAATGGTGGGGGGATGTTAGGCCCAGCCCTGTGCTGGTCCTGCTGCAGCTGTTTCCGCAGGATCATATTATGTAGCATAGCACATATCATGACCATTTGGGTACATGTAGTTGGTGTGTACTGCAAGGCTCCACCAGATGTGTCCAGACACCGGAACTGTGACTTGAGCAGCCCAAACACATGCTCTATGACATTACGTGTTTGTGCGTGTGCCTCATTATGGCGTTCCTGTTCAGGTGTGTGTGCATTTCTGATGGGTGTCATCAGCCACGGCTCAAGTGCATAACCTGCATCCCCCACTAGGTGTCCGTGTGGGAAGTCCCCACTGGCAAATGATTGGTACAGCTGCGTCAGATGCCAGATGTGGAAATTGTGGTAGCTCCCAGGGCAGCCAGCACACACATTCATTATTATGCCCTGGGCATCACACACGACCTGACAGTTGATGGAGGGGTATCCCTTGTGGTTAATGTAGACTCTACCCCGCTCACCAGCTGGTGCTTTGATGCATACGTGCGTGCAGTCTATTGCACCCAGCACCTCAGGGTTTCCCGCTATTTGCTGGAAGAGACGCATATTGCTGGCCACAACCTCACGGTCATTAGGGACATATATATGATCACTGACATGTGCTGACATGGCATCCAGGAACTGGTGCAGTACCCTGGAGGCTGATGCCTGTGATATCCCCATCATATCACCAGTTGGTCTCTGGAAGGTACCTGTTGCTAGTATTCTTAGGCCAACACATACTTTGGTTTCCACTGGGATGGGTTCCCCTCTGTTGGTTCTGTGTGTGAGATGTGGCCTGCACAGCTCAACAATCTGCTGCAGAAGGTCTCTGTCCACTCTGTAGTGCTCTACTATCTCCAGCTCATGTAACCCATGGTAGGTGACCCTGGGCCTGTATACTCTTCTCCTTCTCCTTACTCTGGGTTGTCTGTCAGCATCTGCATTGTCACCACCCTCAGCAATTCGCCTTTGCCTGATTATAACAGCTATGGCAGCCCCTAGCATTTCTGCTCTGAGTTCAGCTTTTTCAGTTTTCAATTCTGATAGCTTACTTTCTTGCAGTATCTCTTGTGAGAAACACCCTGCACTGCTCTTTGCAGTGTTTTAAGTGCTGGGTTGGGCTTCTAGTCTGCCTGCGTAATTGCCTGCTTCCAATTGTTTCCACCAATTAACTCCAGCAGTATCCTCTGGCAGTTTCCGTGTATGTTGGTTGTTTCCTGTTTCCTCTCTGTTTCCTGCAGGGGAGCAATGTGCACACCAGCTTAAACACGCTCACAGTCACTTAAATGCGCGCACACATCCCTACACGGTGTTACACGCGCGCACACATCCTTACACGGTGTGAACTAGGCTGATTCATGTTAAAACGTGCGCACACTGCCTTACACATGTGCACGCCCGCGCAAACCATTGTAAACAGTTTGCAACACGCTCCCACATGTTGAACCTGCCTTACACGCGCGCACACGCACGCATGCACATATTTCAAGAAACTTTGAGTGTAGGGATAGCGTAAACCTTCAATTTCTTGACTTTCCTAGTGTTCTGTTGGGACACACCTCCCTCCCTGAAGTCTGTCTGTCATCTTTCACCTTACATTGCCCTCCAATCTGGTACATTTGTATCTATCCTTCCCCCCCGTGATGTCACCTACCTCTTACTCTGTTCCTCCCCCTTCTATAACTCTTACACTACTCAGAAAGTGCTCATTACCTATGTGGCAGTGTGATTCAGTATTGTAACCCTCATTTACATAGGCTTGCCTAGTAATGACTAGTTACATGTCTTACACGGAGCTTCCCCCCCTTGACAACCACTAAATGGAGGCCATATTGTTTTTGGTCTGCAAGTCCCTCCATTGACATTCCATGTAATACATAAATCCCACAATTGTGGGCTTATAGGCTTCGGTTTTCAGTTTTAGGTAGCGCACCCCGTTTGCGCGGGTGTGCGCTGCAGTTAAACCTCAAAATCCCGTGGAAAAAAAAAAGTTATATAACATATTTTTGCAACACTTTTTCATGCCAATGGCCACATATTTGGCCATTGGCATGCTTAATGAAACAAATGCACCCTTTATTTGGAGCTGACATAGCTCCGTTTTATTTGCAGAAATGTACTCAGTTGTCAGCTGAGTACATTTCTGCAACACGTCCGTTACACGGACTGGTTTCTGCTTCGTGGATCGCTCAGATACCTCATTTGCATATCTTTGAGCTGCAAATGAGGTATTGAGCATTTCCACGCCCAGTCCGTGTAAGAGACGTGTTAGCTGTCTCTTACACGGAGATTTGGGCTGTTCCTGAATTGGGAGGCTTACACGGAGGCTTACACTACTCTTGAACTCCGTGTAAGCCTTCCTGAATCTGGCCCTTAGTGTAAGAATGAGAATAACCCCACTCTGTCCTTCTCTGAATTACTGTCTTTCAGATGCCTGAAACATAATTTATTGTAATATTACTAGCTTTACATTTGATTGTTTAATAGCTGAGAGGATATTTCTTCTCTTGACTTGATGTATTAGGTCTGTTACATTCCATGTGAGGACCTCAGTTGGAAGGAAGGATACATTAGAGGGACTTTTAATATTCATGGGAGTTAAGGGACTTTTAATATTCATGGGAGTTGAGGAAAGCACATGATAACAGTGAAGACTGCAATAAAATTATCTCAGTAAACACAAGCAGAGCTTCCAATGAAGTCTGAAACCTAAGAATATGTGATGGAAAAGGAACACACTTCGTGACTTCAGAATTTTATCAGACATGGAGATATTTGTAATGTATACTGTTATAACCTTAAGGCAAAACAAACTGCAAGAGAAAAGAAAGACAAATAAAAAATAATTAAAGCATTCAGCATTAAAATACAAATACATGATGAAATAGTGTTAGCAAAATGCTGTTTGCACACACATTGAAATTAACCTTCTGAGCCCATCTCCCAAAAACGTATTGGTTTGTGAAAGGTAAGAGTTAAAACACCATTGGGAATTAAAGTAACAAAGTTAAAGCCACTGCTGAGAATTAAAGTAACTTAAAGTAACAGACACTCCTGGGAATTAAAGTGACTTAAAGTAACAGCCTGTGTAATTTTATAAATGAATGCTCGCTCACTTATTACATGGCACTCAGTTTACCGAACTGCATTACGAGATTGTTGGTCTATGCCAAAGAAGAAATGAGAGGCATGTTTATAATACAATAAAAAAATGATCTCTGTGCAGTTAAAGGACTTCTGAATTAATTTAAAATAGTGCTGCTTACTTTTACTGTTGAGTATTGCTTACACATTTTGGTGATATCCTATTTCCCTGAAGTACATGTGAGCTCTGCTTCGAATAAATAGACTGCATGGCTTGGGAATAATTTTTCTTTTATTTTGTGTGATTTGAATGAATATGCCAACAACTACGTGAAGTCAGCTAAGTGAGTCAAGATGAAATACATGGGTCAAATACCCAGTGGTACATTTGTATTTTTGTAGTTGTGTGTCTTTTCTATCAACATTCTATCACATACATTTCAGTACTCTGCCAAGAAACGTCTTCTGAATTTCAGAATATGTTTATTAAAAAAAAAAAAAAAAAAAAATGGTTTATGGAAGAGTTTTTGCTTGTTGCTGTTTTAAGTAATCCCTTCTATGTCATAATCAGCTGCAAGCATTACAAAGGGCATTGCACAGTGAATTTTTTCATGTTGCTTTGCATCCTCCTTACTGTTAAACACACACAGGCCAGCATGACACATTGCTAGGCATTACTGACTGCTGTCCATATGCTCAGTACAAATATCAGTGGGCGGCGATATATTATTTTTTAGTGATTTGCAAATATATATTTATATGTTCTATACTAGAATTTTGTATGCTTTCCTACTGTTTTGCATTAAGTAAATCATTTTAACACTGTACATACTTGACCTTGTCTGACATTGCATTGTACCCAGAGTTCTGTTGTGCTGTACGCAAATGTATGTAATAACATTTCTCACCATTCCAACACAATCATAGTTTGTTTTAATATACATATTATATATATTATGATTTGTAATTTTTTAAGTGAAACTCTTAACTGTTTTAGCATCTTTTAGCTTTGAATAACACTGTCACTTTAACCTAGGGTTATTTCACTTAATTGATGGGAGTTTTTATATAAAAAGGTTAATTGTATTAGCACTGAACTGTTCTGATGAAGTCTATTGACGAAAGCTCTTGACCTGTTGTGTTTCAAAAGGATTTTACATTGTGATTTTTATGGATTACATTTGCGAATTGTGACCTGTGGACTAATAAACTGGTATTTTCAACTGTGGTCGTAGGTTATTGGCTCTAGGAGTGGATTTTATCTAGCTGTATGCACATAAGTAATACAGTATGTTCGGTTTTGCAATTGTGCCATGTGGAGGGAAAACATTTCTCCACTGCAGACTTGCGTCAAAATATGCACTTTTCTAACTAGTTTATTATCCACTTCCAGTTGTACTTATTTGCATTACAAATATACTGAGTGCCTTAATTGTCTTGTAGATCTCTTAGTTCTATCCTAGCACATCGCTGTGTCACACTGTGTTCTCTGTGGGTGTGCTAACCAAGGTAAAAGGGAGCCTGGTTTGCATTTTGTAATTTCCCCTTATATACTTTGATCAGAAAAAGCTTAAGTGAAGTTTTGCTAAATGAAGAATTTTATTCCTTCACTTTATAATGGAGTATACTCTATTTATATGGGCCATGCCAGTTATGAACAGGTTCAAGTGAAGCTTACAGTACTTGGATATCACGGTCCAAAACTGCACAAGGGTACAATGCCAGCATTTTTTCAGCTTCACGGACCATAGGCAGTCATTTTCTTTGTAAGGTCAGGAGGTATTTTGTGCTAAAAAAATATCTGGATTGATATTCTGTACTGCAGAAGACTGAATCTCCAGATTACTACGTGTGCTCTGTGCAGATATGGTAATATAAGACAGTCGTCTACAGTTAATGTAGGGTAATGAGTACATCTCACATACCATTTGTAATATTGATTGAGAGGTCACACCACAGCTGCAGACAGTTATCATGGTTCTAATGTTCCAATAAACAAAGCCTAATGCTACCATGTAAAATAAATTATTAGAGGAGTCACAGGACACTGCCACGGCAAAAGGGGAGACAGTCAGAATAAAAGGTTGCCACAAAACACTAAAAAAGATACAGCTGAGAATTACCACATAAAAATGGGTGATAAAAACAATCATTGCTGTGGACATAATAGTGCCAACAAAGCCAATATTATAACACATTGAATTAATATAGTAGACTATGGAAAGTGACATTCATGTAGGAGCTGCAAAATATATTCAATTTACATGACAGTTTTCTTTTTGCGAATGGCTTTGCTAATAGTTTTCCTTTGTTTAACACCATCTTCTCTACCCCAGCTTTATTCCCATTCATTCTCCTATGTATGTGGTGATATGTACTTACTGGCATGTCAGTCAATCTGAGATATGAAAACTAACAGCTATAGGCATTCACATATAGTCTGTGCCATGATGGCTTCCGTGCCGAATTGCATAGCAGTAAGACATCACTGTATTCCAGGTGAACTTCAAGCCAGAGGTATAGCTAAGGTGGGGCAAAGGGAGAAGCCACCCTGGACACAAAGAGTTAGGTTATCAGTACATTACCAGCATTCCGAAATGAATGCCAATATTACATTCTCAGTAAGGACTGAAACACTGCAGCACTGCATGTTCATAGGTTCATAGGTAGGTACTAGGCTATCTGCCCGAGGGCATTAATAAGCCTAGCCAGACTGTGTCAGCATTTGCTGCCCCTTTGATTAATTAACTCATCCTCTGTCAAGCAGAGCCAATGAAGTGATCCTAGGGGTGTATTTTTTGTTACCCATCCACTCGTCAAGGTTTCTCTTGAAGAGTGTTAGTGAGGGGCTGTGCCTGATGTAATTTGGAATTTTGTTCCAAAGCATGGGGAGTCTCTGTGACAGGAGTCTATCCCTCCAGCATGTTCTATTTATTGTTGTTGCAAGGTTTGGCTCACTAGAGTGTGTGGCTCACAGTGACTTGGATTTCTTTAGGTGGAGCATGTCCATCAATTCTGAGTTGGACATGGCTTTGTAAGTCAGGCAGAGATCACCTCTGAGTAAGCGATATGCCACTGAGTACAGCCTGAGTTTTTTCAGTCAGGCTGCATAGGACATATGTTTGAGACCAGTAATCCTCTTGGTGAGGTACTTTTGTGGTCTTTCCAGCTGTTGGAAGTATCTTGTGAGGTACATCCAAAATGGGGCATTGTACTCTATAATGGGTCTAGTGAGTGATGAGTAGAGGGGCACTATAACCTCTTTATTTCTAGATGTGAACCCTTTAGTAATTAGATGGGCCACATAGAAGGATTTCCTAACTACTTTGGCAATATGATTGTCAAAGGAGAGATTACTATCTACCTGGGTCCCCAGATCTCTTATTACCTCTTCTGTATTAAGGGGGGCTGCCACCTATGTGGTAATTTATGGGTGTTTTGTTTTTCCCAAATGGGATAACTATGCATTTTTTGGCATTTAGCTTGAGGCCATGGACTTTGACACCAGGTGTTCGTCTCTGTAAGGCCCTTTTGGAGGATGTCCGTGTCAACCGGAGAGTCAATTATGGCTCCCAGTTTGCAGTCATTGGTGAACTTGGTTAGCCATAGTCCTCCTGTGTTTGCCTGCACTTCTGAGAAGTATATGCCAAACAATAGGGGTCCCAAGACCAAGCCTTGCAGGACAACACTTGTGACTGGTTTAGAGTCAGACCTGGAGCCTGCTATTCTTACCGTGTGAGTTCTGTCTGTAAGCCAGTTGGCAACCCATCTCATGATGTAGGGGTTTATGTTTAGGCTGGTGAGTTTTTCTGTAATACCCGAGTGGGAAATGGTGTCGAAAGCCTTGGTGAGGTCAAGGTAGGCTGCGTGAACCACCTTTCCCTCATCTATGGCCTTGGTGACTGTCTTGAAGAAGTCAACCAGGTTTAGTAGGCATGATCTGCCCTTAACAAAGCCGAACTGGGTCGGGTCAAGTGTTTGGAGGTTCCAAATGTCTTTGTTAATGAGTTCCATGATGATGCGCTCCATAGCCTTGCAGACCAGGCTAGTCAGGCTTATGGGGCGATAGTTACCAGGGTCAGTTGTGGCCCCTCCTTTGTGGAGATGAATAACCGTTGCTGTGCGCCATTCTATGGGCATGTAGCCTGTGGAGAGGCTGATGTTGAACAGCGTGTTCTTAGATGGGGGGTTAGTTCGATCTGTAGTTTGTGCAAGACGCAGCCTGGGACACCATCTGGTCCCATTGACACTGTGTTTTTGGCTTTTGAAAGGGCTGTTTTCACCTGTGCGTCTATGATTTTTGGGACACTACACTTTTCCGGTATTGTTGTGGGCCCTTTTTGAGGTGAGAGGGGGTGAAGTTTGTACTGAATCTATCTGCTAGGATGTTGGCAATATCAGTAGGTTCAGTATATTTTGTGCTATTTTGCCCTAGTTCAGTGGATATCTGTGAGTTGCCACTTAGATTCTTAACATAGCTAAAGAAGGCTTTGTGGTTATCTTTTGAATCCTTGGCTATTTTTCTTTTGAAGTTAGCCTTGGATGATTTCATAAGGGACCTCAGTTTCTTACTGATACTGATCGGGGATGTCTTTCCTACTTGGGATTTGCTTTTTTTCTGAACTAGTTTCCTCCTTCTATTGTATAGCCTGTTTATTGCAGGGGTCCACCAAACTGTTAGGAGGAGTGAGTCTTGGTTTTGCTAGGGATGGCACGATCCATGCATCCTTGTAGGTGCTCATAGAGTGCATTTGTAAAGGTTTCTGCATCTTGGGCAGCATTATCCTTTAGCGTGGGGGCTGTGAAACTTACCACCTCTGTCTTAAGTAAGGTGAAGTTTGCTTTAGAAAATTTTTTTACTGTGGTTTCCTTAGTTGCGGGTGGTGGTGGGGTGTGGACATCCAGAGTGATTAGATTATGGTCTGATCTAACCAGTGACAGGTTGACCTCCAGTGTGGAACACCTGTCACCCATGTTGGTGATGACCAAGTCCAATATGTTTTCATCTCTGGTAGGGGAGTTTACCAGCTGATCCAGGGCATTTGAGTTGATGAATTCCAGGAAGCGCTGGGCCTGGGAATTTGTACTCGAGTAGTTTTCCCGGTGAAAGGTAGGGTGATTGAAATCACCCAATATTAGGGTGTTTGGTAGGACCTTCATGTTTTCCAGTGTCTCCAGAAAGGTGGAGGTATGGTCCTGGGTCATGGAGGGTGATCTGTAGCAGGCCACAATTTGCATTGCAGATTTGCCCGATGTTAGTTGCACATGGATAATTTCAGACGTATCATGCTGCACCACTAACCTGGAGGAAAACAACAAAATGTGTAACATAAAATGTAGTAAGCAGTTTGCTAGAGTTTGCAAGAACAGAAGAACTTTTTTTTGCTCCTTACGTCTGAGGAATTGAGCTTTTTTGTTGTTTTCCTCCTCAACTTAAAGTTGAGAAGGGTCAAGAAAGCAGATCAGAGAAAGGCATCAGGTGAAATACACCTAGCTACACCTGTCTCTCATTTATGGTCTACTATTAGTATATCACCACTGTGATGTGCTACTTCTGACATGCAAAACAGACATATGTACTGGATCTTAGAACTACCATGGTGTAAGCTGGATCTAAGTGTGTAGCTCATGAGCACACTGCCTGTGTTTATTATAGTGTTTCATGCAGCTGTTACACATGTAAAACATGTAGCATCACAACTTGGTTAATTAGCATTGCATCAGTGTAGCTTTCTCATGTACATCATATCTGGTACTATGTGCAGTACTGACAATCACTAATTCTGTATGGTTTCATAGTATTAGTATTATTCTTAATACTCACATTTTCTTAAGTTGCTATTGCAATACTAACTACTATTAGAGTGAATATGCATTATCAGGAAAAACAATGTGACCCCATTTTTGCTGCAGCTTGACTCTCTGCTGTCTGGTATACCTCATAATTCTCTATATGTCCTTGTCTGGTATATCACCTTGTTTTTGAGTCACTAACCTCAAGGATAAGTACAGAAAGATAGTGTAGTTGTAATCACATATCAGGAGGTTGTGAGGAATACAGCCACTTGTCGCATCATACTGCTCATGAGGAAGATATTTATTTATGTATCCTAATTCCCTATTGACATGCTGAGGGATGCAACTGTGTACACATTGACAAAACTTACATCTACCAACCTAACTTTTTTGCTGCTGCACACATCATCTGGTCATCTTCACATGCTGTGACATTTTAAGAAGGCTCCTAACATGTCCCTTCTCCTTCCCAAGAGATTATATATAAATGCACTCGGATGGCCATTATGGTGCAGTAGTTAGCATTGTGCCCTCACAGCAAGAGGTTCTCCAGATCGATTCTCAGCTGTGTGCCTTCTGTGCAGAGTCTGCATGTCCTCCCTGTGGTCATGTGGGTTTTCTCTGAGTGCTCCAATTTCCTTCCGCATTCCAAAGACATGCAGTAGGTGGATTGGACACTCCAAAGTGGCCATAGGTGAGATTGTGTGTGTGTGACTGAGTGGTACAAATTAACTACAGCAGCAGGGCTAGCCACGCAGCAGTGTAAACCTTGGCTGAAGATGATTGTCATTGCTGAAGTGACACCCCAACCCCAGGTGCAAAATGGGAAAAGGGGTTGAGGTTAGATGGATGGAATGATATGTAAATGCATTGATACCATTACTTTTCACAGTGGCTGTCATTGATATACGCAGAACCACTTGCTGGAAGGGGACAGTGCTGACGGCTGCACCACAGCAGCCATCCCAGTGCCAGAAAGTCTGCACTTCAATTTTTTTCCCTTAGAACCTGCTTGTTCTTTTACTTCTTGCACTTCAATTAGCTTAATCGGCTAACACTTTAACAGGCTTTTGTAGCATTTATTGTAGCACACTTAGGTGCTATTAGCATTAGCTGTTCCTATGCAGTAACAGCACCAGTACTTATTAGTTATTACCACTCCCCCTGGTATGATTGTAGGGCTATTTCCTGTGCTTTCTCCTGCTAACCTGGTGCACTTGTGGCAACTGTCTAATGTACACAGACAACCCTCTCCTCTTACCTCCGAACACTCATACATGTGAGAGATGCACTTATATCACCAAAATGGAAGCAGTGCATGCTCCAACCAAGACTGAACTAGCTGGTCAAGAGGAGAAGGTCAACACCTGCAATTCACAACATAGAACACACAGCCCTCCAAACCACCAACCATCACAACCCACACATAGAAACACAAACCATACACCCGCCTTCGTGGAGGCTCTCAATAAATATTTACCGGAACAACAGAGACCCCCAAGACAGAAATGCACTTGACCACTACAATACAACACCAACCCCAGAGCACATAGCTCACCACCACAGTGTGCCCCTCAACCTAAGCCCTTAAGACAAAACACTTTGACCAATGTACTAATCATAGGAGACTGAATTGTGAGGCACACTGATGTCCCATCACTAGGTTGAACAAGGAGAAGGTGACAGTCAGTTGTCTATCAGGTGCCAGGATCTGCCACATAACACTTGCATTCAGGTCACTACACAACAAGTACAAATATGAATCAGTCATTGTCCATGTTGGTGTGAATGACCTGAGATGTACCTCCCTGGACTACATGAAAAGAGATGTGAAGGAACTCTCAGATTATCTGGTCCAGGCAGGTATGACCCTAGCCCTGAGCAGTATTCTGCCGTCACCCAGAATGATACCACAGTATGAGCAGAAAATGATTGACTTCAACAATTGGCTAGGTTTCTGGTGTCATTCTAAGGGGATTCAGTATCTGTCTGCCTGGGATGACATGATTGGCAGACCTTGATACTTTGCCAGAGATGGCCTGCATCTGCCACCCCTGGGATTCTGGGTACTGGCTAAGGCTCTTGCCACCCCTATAGTGCCTTTTTTAGGCAGTGTTCCAAAGACCAAAATTCCACTGTAACAGCTACAAGCAAATGCAATCTGAGGGTCATTCTGCTCATTGCTTGAAGTCTAAATCTGAAGATGCACTCACTCAAAGCTCTCCTCAAAATGGAGATTGTTGACATCTGTGCTGTAATGGAGACCTGGTTCAAAGAGGCAGAAAGCACCCCTGTGCTCCCAGGCTACAACTCATTCCATGTCTTTCAGCCCCAGAATACGGCTGGAAGCTCCAAAGGTGGTGGTGTCTCCATATTCTTAAGGGATACGCACACTTCTAGACTGGTAGCCCAGCATAATGCATTCAAGATACTTCAGGTACAACTAACACTGGGTAAGATGGTGCTACAAGTCATAGCCTGCTACAGAACTCTGAACATGTCCCTAGACTCTCACTCCAAGTTCCTAAGTGCCCTGGAATCATCCGAGGTCCAACCCCAATACTCTTATACTGGGTGACTTCAACTACCCTTCCATCAACTATTCAAGTACCAATGTACAGGCCCAATGCTTTCTGGAATTTATCAGTTCCAAGTGCCCTGGACCAGCTCATTCTGACCCCCACTAGAGGAAGCAACATCCTCAACCTGGTTATCACCTCATGAGAGACCATTGCGCCACACCTATAGTCAATTCCTCCCTGGTTAAATCCAACCACAGACTGATCACCATGGAAATCTCCATCTCACCTAAAACCCCTGCTAAGGTGATCACCCTGAAAAACTTCTCTAAAGCCAACTTTGGGCTCTTAAAATTAGAGGTGGCTAACTTCTCAGCATCCATGCTAATGGAAAATGCTGCATGACTGCTGAATCATGCACCAATGCACTGTACGAGCACATACATAAATTCATGGACCTTGCCATACCAAACAGAACTAGGATGCTCTCTTCCAAAAAAAACGAAGCCAATGTGGTGGTCCCCAGCCATCAATAAACTCTACAACAGAAGGAAGAAACTGTTGCAGAAAATAATGAAGTCATATGACTGGAACACTTCCCTTATCAGTCTCAACAAAAAGCTGAGATCCCTTATCAAATCCTCTAAAGCCAGCATGAAGGCAGAATTGCATCTGACACCAAAAACAACCACAAAGCCTTCTATAGCTATATCAAAAACCTCCAAGGCAATACTCAGATCTGCTCTGAGGTATTGCACAATGGCACCTCCTATACTGAGCCAACAGATATAGCTAACATACTGGCCGACAGATTCAGTGCCAACTTTATCCCTCTCTCCACCCCCCCCAGGGCCCTATCACAATATCAGAAGAAAGCCTGGTAACCACCATTTTTGCAGCACAGGTAAAAGCTGCATTGTCTAAAGCCAAGAATACAGCGTCCATGGGACCTGATAATATCCCTGGTTTGTCCTACATGAGCTACAAAATGAACTGGAACCACATCTGTGTGCCCTGTTCAATCACAGCCTTACCTCAGGCTATGTCCCTAATGAATGGCGCATTGCTACAGTCATCCCGCTCCATAAAGGGGAAGCAACTACAGACCCTGGGAACTATCGCCACATTAGCCTGATGAGTCTGGTATGCAAAGCTATTTAACGCATCATCATGGACCTGCTTATCAAAGATATAGGCAAAATCCAAACTCTTGACCTCACACAGTTTGGCTTTGTCAAGGGGAGATCTTACCTGCTGAACCTGGTTGACTTCTTTGAGTCAGTCAACAAGGCTGTGGATGAGGGTAAGGCACTGCATACAGCCTACCTCGACCTGACCAAGGCCTTTGATACCATTCCCAATCCTTACATCATTAGGTGGGTTGCAAACTGGCTAACAGACAGGACCCACAGAGTGAAAGTTGTGGATTCCAAGTCAGACTGTCGACTAGTCACAAGTGGAGTCCCACGGGGCTCAGTCCTGGGCCCTCTCTTGTTTGACATCTATGTCTTAGACTTCCAGGCCAACACAGAAGGACTCTGGCTGACCAAGTTCACTGATGACTGCAAGGTAAGAGTCATTATCAACTCCCCAACTGATGCAGACATCCTACAAAAGACCCTCTCTGAGACCAGTGACTGGTGTCCGAACCATGGCCTGAAGCTTAACACGAAAACATGTGTTATCATCCCCTTTGGAAAAACTTCAATTCCCACAAATTACCACATTGATGGGAGCTCATTGAACACTGAAGGGGCCATAAGAGAGTTGGGCATCCAGGTCGACAGCCACCTCACCTTCGACCACCACATTGACACTGTGGTCAGAAAGTCCTTCTATGTGGCACATCTTATAACCAAAGGTTTCAGATCCAGGAAGAAAGAGGTCATCATCCCTTCCTACGCATCCCTCATTAGACCAGTCATCGAGTATAACGCCCCATTTGGCATGTACCTGACCAGACACCTACAACAGCTGGAGAGGCCTCAAAAGTGCCTCACAAAATGGATCCTAGGCCTTAAATACATATCCTACATGAACAGACTCAAGAAACTTCAGGTGTTCTCAGTCACTTATCGTCTACTTAGAGGTGATCTTTGCTTGACTTACAAAGCCATGTCCGACCCAGCCCTACTTGAAATGCTACACCTAAAGAAATCCCAATCCCCCCACACCACACACTCCAGAGATCATGACCTCATTACCACAATTAACAGAACATGCTGGAGGGACAGGTTCATCTCTCAAAGACTGCCCATACTCTGGAATAAGTTTCCCATTCATGTCAAGCAGAGCACCTTGATGGCCCTCTTTAAGAGACATTTTGATGAGTGGATGGGTAACAGAAAGTTCACCCCAGGGATCACTCCAGTTGCCCTACTGGATAGGGGCACTTTGAACTAACATTGGGTGGCACGGTAACACTGGGCAATTTTTTTGGGCTAGGCTTGTAAAGGCTCCAGGGCCATTAGCCTAGTACACACCTATGAACCTATATATATGGTGCCCATGTTAATCAGCACTTAATGAAGATAAGGATTACATCACTCAGATTCACTATTTTTTGTCACACAAATTACTGTACACAGCTTATAACTGAGACTATAGATGGGAAAGGTAGCTGTTAAGCAGACTGCAGGTTCACAAAAAATGAATTTGTATAGTTAAATTCAAATCCTGGACAATAGTATGCATTTCACTACAGGAGGCAGTGGCAGTTCATTTTGCTACAGGAGCTGCAGTACCAAGAGGGACATAAAATTTCTATACTTTCTAATACATTATTCATCATTAGTTGCTGTCCTTATGAATGAAGAAAAATGTACTGTCTCAGACAACTTACATACCTTAAGTAAAAGCATAAAAGGGAAAGTAACTCCTTGAAGGTTATGTCAGAAGAGCTGACAAAGAAAAGCGGTAGCTGCATGCGCACGAATGCTGACTTGTTTAAATGATTTTGCAGCATGAACCATTAAGTTGTGATCTTACCTTTAAATACAATTATTTAGTAGAAATTTACAGAGAAATTACTTTCTGCATCTAAATATATAAGCATTGAATAAGATGGAAGGTCAGCCTTCTAGTTTCACCTCTGTTGTCAGGCTTTTAGCACAAGGTCTCCTGAACCAGTGTACAAACTGCTTCATGCTCCCTGATAATGAACTTATATTCAACAGTAATAATTCTGTATGTGAGAGGTATAGATATCTAATTAATCTGGAAGCTTCTCTCTTACCTGTAAACTTTTCCTGGAACCTCATACACCTGTACCACAATCCATCTAAATCAGACCAAAATGTCTTCTGCTTAATTAGCTCCTCTACAGCTACACTGGGTGATGTAACTACTCTACCTCTGCACTTTTCCTTTGACTTACACCTACAGGCCCAATAGCATCTTATTTCTGTTTACCTTTTCACACAAGTAGACATATCCATCTATTATTAGTGTGAGTTTCCCTTTAGTGCGGTGCTCATACAAATTTCCTACACAGCCTGGACCACCAGACATTTTGCTGCAAGCCACCATGATGTTAATAGATTTCCTGATCTTCAGAACATGAAATTGAAGTGGTCTAATTATACTGTAGTTGACAATTCCTATGTTTAATGTTTCCACATTCAGCAATATATGTAGTTGACCTTATGTAGTCAAATGATGAAATATCGAATGTTTGATATATTACAGCATCAATCTTTTGAGTGTAGTTTATATATATATATATATATATATATATATATATATATATATATATATATTCTTAGACTGCCCTGAGGAACCTACTGCATCAGTCTGGAAACAATCTGTTATATCTGAGTGGGCACACATCACACACTCCCTCAAAGCCAGTGTGGATAATAACTCACACCTAAACAGGTCAGACAGAGGGGAGTGAGACACAACATCTTATCCTCAAGCATCTGCCGGCATACAAGAAAATGAAGAGTTCCTTCAAAGACAAAAAGGAAGACACTTTTGTTGAGGAAATTTATAACCCTAAACTGGAAAATGCTGCTGCAGATAATGTAAAACATGGTAGTCTTGGGAAGTTGGTTGTCCTCCACAAATTATACCAAGTGTCAGAAGCAACACCAGGCCCAGTAAGTCACTCCAGAGATGCCACAACTTCTCATACAGTGGTGGAAACACCTCAGGTGAACAGATGACGCCACCACTTTACCTGAGATAGCTTATCACATTGCTGTAGTCTGTAAGTCACTAACTGCTAGCATCCAGGTATACCAAAACTGAGTCTAACCACTGTTATGGGTCTAAGATCTCCACTGACAGACATGCCATCTACTTCTCTAGATGTCACCAGCACTCGTTTATACCGAAAAAACTATATCCCTTCAGGGTAATTTGCCCTTGTCCTGGACAAAATTAGCCACCATCAGTATAAATACCATCTAAACATCTACATAGTTGAGATTCTTGAGTAAACATTCAAAACAGTTAACATTTCCCTACTATATAAAACCCACAAGGTATGTAAAACTCATATATCATTTCACTTTTCACTGTTTCTGTAACAGTAATTCATAGTTATGTCAATTTCCTTATGCAGCCTCTCCTTTTAACCAAACATCTTTATATAAAATGATATTGCTTTTCAGATCTCTCAGAATATTGCACCTCTTGCTTTTTTATTACATGATATTCTACATCTTTCCAACCATAATTTCTAAATAATACAACTTTTTCATCTATTGCCCCTATCCATTCTCATCTTCCTTCATATAACCCATAACTAAAGTAAGAATGTCTTCATTTATTCCATTTAACCCTTTTATCCCCAAAGCCTTCTCTAAATTGTGTTAAATTTTATTTGTTCTCTCACACTGTAGAGAAAAATGTAGTTTATCCCATATTATTAATTTCTGCATAAACATACATTCTGTCCTTATAGCATTTGTATTTCATAGCTCTCTTTATATGTATTCTTTTTAATGTCACTTTTTAAAGAAGTGTTTTAACTTGCTTTGCTGACTTTTATTCAACTACATCATGTCATCTGAGCAACCACACTCAAGATATTCCACCCATTTTGAATAATTTCCTTGTACAATATCTCTATCCCACTTAAAACCAACATCCTTCCATTTCTTCCATCCTCTTCATTTCCCCCGATCTCTTTAAGATTTGAATTCAGACTGCAACCTTTAATCTAGACTGTAAGTCTGATTTAAAATGCCTTTCCACAATGAAACGTAGTTCACTACTAGCAGGTATTATTTATATGCTTTCCTCTACCTTATTCTACCTATATAAAATACTTCTGTTAATTTCAATGATCTTAAGCTTCCAAATAGTTGTGAAACATGCCACCAAGACACTTTACTGTAAGTGTTCTGGACTCAGATATACTCCAGCTACATTGACGGCAATCTCTTGCCAAAATGTCATAACCAAAATGCCCTTTTGTTGTAAAATCTTTCGAATATCCCACATTTCTACTGCACTTCACAGTTTATATCAAATTACTCTCTCTATATGCCTCGTACTTAACATTATTCACAAATACAATACCTACAGTTTCACTATCAGAAATGATTTCAGTCCCACATATTTTTCTCTACTTCTCAAAATACTCACTTTTGTGTGTGCTCAAATGTAAGCCCGATATTATATCCAGCCTTTACTGCCATATGAATTTTCCCATTGATATTTCTTCCTTTGCAATTAACAATATATTATTAGCATATTTTAATAGAATAGACACTTCATTTGACTCATATAACCTCTAGCCTTCCTCATACATTTTATCTTATAATCTGTTTAACAAATGTATTGATAAAACTCACCAATAACAATGGACTATGAGGGAATCTTTAATTAATTAATTTTATTATTATGTGACTTTATCTAGTCGGGAAATATACTAATGGTCTTAAAGCGAAAAACTTGTGCTTCTTAATAAATTATGCATAAACAACCTTGCATTCTCATGAAGTCTAGTTAAGTAATTAGTCCACAATGATATACTGTATCATAACCATTTTCCATATCAACTCATATCATAAAAGTACTTCCCGTTAACAATTTTATTGACTATTTCTCTCATCCACTACAAAATATACCTTTTATCTTTCTCCAACTCTACAGTTTCTGCCTTTTCAACAGAATATTCCATACTGTGTATTAGTCTAGCTAAATATCTATAATCTATAGTAGTTAAGGAACTCTGTATTTAATATTAATATCTTTACAGCATCACATCTTTTTCAGTAATTAAATACACAACTTGTTGTTGTCATTATCCTGTAGAGAAAAAAATAGTAATTAAATACTTCTGCTTTTACCAAAAGTCTTTTATCATCTATTTTTTTTTACTAAAAAAACATTTTAGACTATCACTCTCTAGTGTTCTCATCCTACTAAATACACTGTCAATCTTTTTCAGCTCTTCTATAAAAATTCTCTTAACCTAAAAATATTCTTTTTTCTTCCCTGTATTATTTTATTCTTATCAGCTGCAAGCCTTAGACAGAAATCTTTCTATAAAGGTCTTTGTCTTGTTGTGCATATATATCTATCTCTTTTCTTTTCATTTTTTTAAACTTTCAAGGAATTGTTTTTTCTTTCTTTCTTTTTTGTTTGTTTTTATAGTACTGCCAGAAAGCCTTAAAAGGCCTAAAAACACATAATACAAAAATGTGACATTAAATAGAGTTGACAATTAATTAAGACAGTAATTAAAATTCAGCAAATAAGCAACCTGAGATCCAACTTCATTACTAATCCTCATGCTTTAAGCATGTCAAATGTAAAAATATAAAATGCATTCTCTTTTAAAAGTAATTTAGCAATAGTTTCACCATCTCTGACACGTAATAACCTTTTTTTCCAGTACTTAAAACTTCAGTTTATTAGCATCCCATTTGTGAAATGTCCATATATTTGCAGCAATGGAGCTATTCCATTTACTGTTCTTAACATCTTTTACATACATGTCCCTGTATTCTTAACCTCAACATTCTCTTTGTTTTTTCCTATGTAATGGCTGTTCTCAGACATAATACTGCATATATTATCACACCTGACTGTCATGTGAAAGTACCATTACATGCACACTTTTTGCCATTTATATATTTATGATATACACGATGAAAGACATGTATTTTTATTGCCAAAGACTTAAGTCAAATGTTGCAAGATGAAATATGGTGATAAACTGACTTGCTTTTTAAAATAAAATGTCTGCAATATAAGAAATGCATCTTAATAGAGATGTCTGCTCCTGCAAAAATGAACCAGCAATGAAACATATAATGCACCAATAAATGGGAATAATCATTAACATATCCATTCCTTAATTAATGATATGCATGCATGGTAAAATAACACTAGAATCACTGTGTAGCAAATTTTCTCTTTCATTGTTACTAGCCTTCCAGAATGCCTGGGATATTACTTTTTTCATAACTCCTAGATACATACTTGGATATAATATTTCTAGTATATATTACAAACCTGCTTTTTTTTCTGAGAAAATTCTAGACTTCATAAATATATTTTGGCAAGACAGGAATATGAAGAAGGTGAAAATTCCTAGTTTCTAAGAAATTATTAGCAAATGCCTCTTTACTGTTGAGTATCTTCTGATACTGTACAGACATTTGTGCATCCAAAAAATTTATACTCCTTAAGTACTCAAACAGAAGATAAAAATTAAGATTCCAGTTATTATTTTTATATTTATGAAGTCCTAAAAATGAACAAGCTTTCCCTTAAGCACCAGCAGATGATCAACTATGTAATTACAATAGGCTATAACTTGATTTAAAATATGAGTAAATACATAAGATATTTCAAAATAGCAAACAAACAGATTTGCACATGTTAGTGCCTCCATTGTTTTTCATAGTTCTAGGAAGTAAAAACCACCACCAAATCGAAAAAAACAAACAAACTGTAAGACATAATCTGCGTTTATAATATGTATATGTGTGCATTGTGTAAACCTGGTCATTTTAGCAATGGCTATATAACCTACTCTACAGCTGTTAATGAATTCCTTGAATTATGGGTCTTTATAGATTCTCAGTTTGCAGCATAAACTACGAATCTGGGCATTTTTCAGAATTAGCTTACTGGCTCTCCTCCATAGACAAGCATTCCAAGTGCACCCATTTATTAATCACATTCTGAAATTCCTTTAAAACATTAAGATAATCCTTTTTACTACTTCATTGGTAGACATGAATTTAGTGAAGATGTTCCATGTAAATTATACAGAATTGTAACTGACTCATATTTGTCCTTTATGTAAAGGTTTAGCACCACAATTTCCATTAATGTTGCAACTTTTAAAGAGTAATCCATCAAGTCTTAATTAAAGTATAACTTCCATACTAAACGTGAAGGCTGCCAGCCTAGCTAGATAGATTTTTGTAGATAATTCTATGTCATTGTAAATATTATATAATCCACAGGTGTGTTTCTACAAATGTAAAAAAACTAAATGTAAGAAAACTGTGTTATATCCTGAACTTCAAAAATGTAACCACAATGCACCCTGCTGGAAGAAAGCTGTTAAGTAAAGAATTACCACTGTGTTTGATCTCAAGCTTGGAGACCGGATATCTGGGCCAGCAAATTTTATTGTTTTGAGACAGAGATAATTGCTAGATTTTACATATAAAAGTGTCTTTTATTGCTGTGCCTTCATGGCCTGTTGCAGCTTACAAAGAAATATAAATGCTGAGTTTCTGTTAGCCTGGGAACTAAAGGAGGAGTGATAAAAATTAAGTAATGTGGAATGACTCAGCAATACTGGGTATCATCAATGTAAGTCTTTCTCAGAAAGAAAGATTGAGCATTTTGTATCTTGATCTAGATCTGACAACAACTCACCAGGCACTTGCTTTGCTCTGTAAGTAAAGTTATTTAGAACTTAGTATTTCTCTTAGAGTTAGATAGGAATTTAGCCAGATTAGTCTAGCTGTTTTCCATATTTATGTTAGACTATCCTACAATATTGTTTTAAAGTTCCTGCAATTTCTGAACTCTTGATTAGCACTATGTTGAAATGATGAGATTTGTCTTGTGTTTTTATTATTTATTATTAAATATTTTTAAACCTTTCAACTGTGGCTGTTTTGTGTAGAGATAATTTAAGCTCTAGAGTACCTGCATGTATTTGGTGATTCTGTTCAAGCCAGTCTAATAGTCTTGCTGCTCAGTCACACTTACTATTTGGATAGCAGTAACATTACACAGTGAAATTGGTCACCCTTTGGGAAAGGCCTTATAGTAGCTGATACTAGTGGTTGGTGGCAGTTGGTATTACCTTATAACCTGGGCAGAAAGGAGGCAGAGCTGGAGAACCTGTGCCAGCCTTCCCCAGGAGTGTCTGTGTGTTTGTATATAAATCAGATCTTAAAGTGTGTGTGTGTCAGCTACTTGGGCAGGGACACGAAGCACTGGTTGGACAGAGAGGGTGCTGGAGGTTTTAGCTTGACCACTAGACTGAGATCTGGACTCTATAGCTGTGTCAGCAGGGAGTCTTATTGGGGATATGGAGAGGAAGGGAAAAATCAGCCCCCGACTTGCTGTGATTTCTGTATGCTCTTAAGGGAAATTGTACTTTACTGTGTGTGTACTTGTTATCCTCATATTGCGCATGTCCCTCAGTGGTGAGGATTGAGGATCCTTGATTACTGGGCCAGTGCACGGGTGTCACACTAAAAAAATGCAAATAATTGCTAAAAACATTTATAACATGATGCTCCAAAATATAAAAATAAAAGAACAAAATTATGGGTCAGATTCATGAATGCCTACTGTAAGTGTACATGATCTGTATTCAAGAACATCTCTACCACATTTTAAGTGTTGTCTATTCACTCAGAAAGATTATACTAAGTGTACACAATGTCTATACTCTGTCATAACCTTTATGAACCTGCCTTGATATTTAAGGCTGCAAGAAAATGAGTAGAAAAACTAAAATTAGGAGGAAGAAGATGCGAGTTATGCTTATGTTATCTATTCACTCAGAATGGTGTACACTTAATGTACACTTAGTTTAGGTGTCCATGAATCCAGTCCTGTACATAAAAGATGGAGACATTTACCTACACAATTATAAACATTTGAGTGAAATATTTCGTCACTAGTACAGGTAAAATAAATAAAAAAATAAATACATTTATTAATTATCATTACATACTGTGCTGATTTTGTCAATTGATGCATTCATGATTCTGTTTCTATATGAAAAGAACTCAGTTAAATGTAATTTTCTAACAACCTTCAGTAAGTTAAATTCAGTATTATGCCATGATGAATATAGACAAGAATTAATGTAAGTCCTAATTGCAGGACTGAAAAAGCTCATTTACAATGTGTACAGCACCCAGGTTAATGATTTAAAAAAATCATTATTTCAAGTAAGAAACTGTTTTTATTAAGACAGTAAAAGAAAAAAACACAGATAAGTCAGGAGAACTCACCTTAACCTGACCATTTCTTTTTACTTTTTTGATGACATCTTTAGTAGACTAAGTGGTTATTTTCCAAATATTATTTCCCTCTTATAAAGTTGGTAAAGAGAGTTGATTGCTCCATTTCTTGGTAAATGGGTGGTTATTCCTGTAGTTCAAAGTGGACAATGAAAAATTGCCGCCAGGAATACACCCCATAACTGTGGACATGTGAGTGTATAAAGACAGATTGAGGGAGTCCTAGAGTAGGATATATCAGCCGTCAACCTTATTCCTGTTTTGACTTTTATCTTTATTCCCCAGAAACACACAGTTTTCTAATGGTCCAGTAAATCCTGTTCCAGCTTTTATTGCTTGTATTTTTAAGAGATCTTTATCTGTATATTTAATTTTGTTATAGGTGGAACAAGTCATGGACAGTTGTTTAGCCTGAGAAAACTAAACTCTAATCTTGTTACCCAATTCATCTATTTCCTTGGTGTTTTTTTTCTTATAGTAGTATCACATTCCATACAAATTTTCATATATTCATTTATTCTATAGCATAAACCTATGCTGCCATATATTTTTAATATAACATTGGTGCCCTCAGTGTCACTAAGGGAATACTTGGAATGTTAAAAGCCCTAATGCCCCACAGAGTTTTCTGTCATTACATATACTTTCTCATTGTACCAACATTAAAATATATTTTAATATCAGTAGTCATGAATGAAACTTTCCAGTTATTAACCAAGATGTTCTACATTACATTTTTGTGTACAAATTATAATCAAATTATAGTGATAGACTTTCAAAGAGAAGACGATATTAGATTTTCATACTCAACCCAGGCTTCATCGCTACATTGTAAAGCTATTTTAGTATATCATTTGAACCATGAGGCTCATGTAGAATTCACACATTTTGTAGTTAGTGGGTAATATTTTATTTCTATGGGGAAGTGAAGCTTTAGGTAATATTGTAGAGATGTTAGATGTGCCACAATAATTTGTGTTACTTCTTTTACCCAAATCAGTTTGAGATACTTTGTTAAGTTTGGATATATGAGATATATAAATATATACATATTTATTTATATATATATATATATATATATATATATATATATATATATATATATATATATATATATATAAAGGAATACTGACAAATTATAATTATATTTTCTGGAGAAATATTAGTGTATGGCAGAAATATATTTGTGATCTAGTTACACTCGCTTAGGAATGGAAGAAGGGTAAAGAATGGGGAATGTGTAAGTGACCAGTCAATAATTAAGCAATAACCTATGCCTGGGTGTGGGTAATGCTGGATTTACCCATGGTTGGTGGGGTTTGGTCACGAGGACGAAGCCCGAGTGGCCAAACAAAGACAACCGTGAGTAAATCCAGCATTATTGCTATTGTGCAATGACATTATTTAAGAAAAAAAAATACTTATTTTTCTTAAATAATGGCATTGTATAATACCTCCGTGCTGCCCTTCCGCAGCTGTCTGGTATTCTGCGGCAGTTCTGATGTACTGCGCATGCATACGCTTACGCAGTACATCAGCGCTGTGGGCGGAAGCATCGGAGAAAGCAAGATCTCCATTGCTTTTCACAAAGTGTCTTGCTATGTTAAAGGAGTTTAACATAGGAAGACAGCTTTAAAAAAAGCATGGGAGAAAGGAAGATCTCCGTTACTTTTTTTCAAGCTGTCTCGCTATGTTAAACTCCTATAACATAGCGAGACAGTTTCTAAAAAGCAACTGAGATCTTGCATTCTACGTTGCTATAAAAAAAAAGACTTATACTAATGGAAAAAGCCTGGGCAACCAGACCTTTTTCCATTAGTATAAGTCTGATTTACAACGTACACCCTGACCAATCAGCGTGCACGTTTTGGAATATTAATGGGGGGTCGTTGTATAATTGTGTTGTTATTAGTGAGAAGGTCCACTGTCAATCATGAGCGGACAGGTGATCCGTTGTGGTGACCCCTAACCAGGGAAAGCCAAAAGAAGAAGAAGAAGAAGAAGATTTGTGAGAAGGTGATTTCTTATCAGAGAAGGTTTGGTTTCTGCTCGCTGAAGGTTATTGAAGGCAGGACCTAAGATGGGAATAAGGGTTGTGTTCCATTGTAAATTAAAATCACTGAATATCATAAAATAAATTTCTAACTGAGGCAACACTGATACTAAGAGGATATCAGCAGTATAAGCGTTTGTGAGTGGAGGATTGTAAAAAAACAGATGTATTCAGTTTTAAATAGTTCCCTGATAAACATATACAGCTGAGCCAGACTGGTTATTGGTTATTTAGATTAGGTAAACAAGTGACTAGGTGGGGCATTTTGTTTTGAAAGGTTAGAAGCATAAGCCATTTTCTGTTTTTTACCAGGTCACATGTTATGATATGCATCATAAGTATTGGTGATAACTTGTGGAATCTGTGATCAGCAAACTTTTTTTCAGACTTCAATAAAAGTCACAATGTTAAGCTGGTGACTTTGAAACCAGTATGGAGAATTTTTTTTATTAAGACTTGCTGCATTAAGAGAAGTTATAGTTTCTCTTTATTATATGAATGATTTCATATATATATATATATATATATATATATAGTATAAAGATACCATATAATGCATATATATATATATATATATATATATATATATATATATATATATATATATATATTTTTTTTTTTTTATTTATTTTACATTTATTGACCGGGCTAGTCCAACTGGATATATGTCCATTTTCAGTAGTGGCCCACGGAGAAAAGCTCCACAAGTTAAACACCAATACATAAGGACAATGATATTTACAAAAGACATTTGAACTATTAATTATAAAGTCACACAAAACATGTCAAAAATGAGAAATGTAGAGAATGCACTTTATAAACAATACTTGAACACACTCATACTATAAAATTTACACACAAGTCCTAAAAAAATAAGGCTGGTTTAGTTGATAAGACAGACACTATATACATAAGTATATGCCCTCATTAAGATAAGTGATAAAAATCATGTTATAATGGGAAGGGGAAGTTGTTTAATCTGGGTTAGCACAGGGGCATAGCCAGTGTGATTTGAGGTAAGGTTTAAGTTTACTTTTAAATAGGTTAACTGAGGATAGTGAGGTTAGGTGATTGGGGAGACTGTTCCAGGTTTTACCCACTGTATTAGAGAACAGAGTGTCCCCTGCTGAGTTATTGGATTTAGATATTTGTACTAGTAGTTTGTTAGAGAGCGAAGAATTTTGAGATTATTATAGGGGGTGACCAAGGAAGTAAGTATAGGAGTATTTTGTGGGTGGTACAGGATCTTGTGGGTTACAATTATTTGATTGAATAATATTAGGTTTGGCAATTCAAGCCAGTCTAGTTGTTTCAAATTGATACAATGATGGGTTCTATAGGAGGACCCTGCAGCAAATCTGGCAATATTGTTGTACGAGGTAGTCAGCTTATTCAGAGCACTTTTACATAATTTGGTATAGATGGGAGAGGTATAAAGCAGAGTAGATATAAGGTGGGTGCGGGCAATGGTAATTCTGGCTAATGGAGTCAGAAAGGGTTTGATCCTATAGAGGGAACCTAATTTCTTATTAACTGTTTTTACAGTGTTATTGATGTGAGGCTCATAAGAGAGATTATTATCAATTAGAACCCCAAGTAGTTTAGTGGTAGTATAAGGAGATATAATGGTTCCATTACTAGAGGTTACGGTAAAGTTAAGTGGGGAGGTTCTACGGGTGGGTGTGAATAGTAGCATTTTTGTTTTCTTTGGGTTTAAGATAAGATATCTTTGAAGGAGCCAATTTTCAACTGTATTAAAGGTCTTTTGGGTTAGGGATTGAAGTTCTGATGGGGAAGTGGCAGAGCATATAAGTGTAGAGTCGGCTTGTGGGATAACAGAATGGAGGTCATTAGTAAAGATGGAGAAAAGTAAAGGTCCCAGTATGGATCCTTGTGGGACTCCTAGGGTAACTGGAAGGTGGGAAGATAAGGTTTTTGCCCATAGTACAGCTTGTTTTCTATTATTTAAGTAGGACTGGAACCACTGAATAACAAGATCATCCAATGACAGGTTTCTAAGAGTGTTTATGAGGAGGTGATGGTTGACCATGTCAAAAGCTTTCAACAGATCAATAAAGAGGGCTGAGGACAGGGTGTCATTATTACGATTTCTATTAATATGGTCAGAAAAGGATAAATGAGCAGAGGTGGTGCTATGAAATGGTCTAAAACCATGTTGGCAGTTGGCTAGTAGATTTTTTCTAGTAGATGGGTTAAAAGTTGCCTGTGAATACATTTCTACGTTATCTTTGCAACAGGGGATAATATGGCTATGGGCCTGTAGTTGGAAAGGTCCTTGGAAGTCCTGCCTTTGTGCAGGGGGATAATGTGGGAGACTTTCCAGATGGATGGGATGTATCCTTCAGTTATTGTTCTATTAATGAGGATGGATATGGGGTAAGCAATTTCTTTAGCTGATTTTTGCAGGTATTCTGCAGGTAGGTGATCTGCAGAGAGTGTGGTGAGTTTAAGCTGGTGTATAAGTTTACAGACATATATATATATATATATATATATATATATATATATATATATATGTTCTAATACGTCTGCTCTTTAACCATGTTAAGTATTACCTGTCCACAAAAGGATTTCTATTTATGTGATCACTAATTGTGCCAGTGATACTGGAGCAATGATGCCTATTACAATGAATGAGTTCAGAGTGGGATATTCTTCAGCCTACCCCAAGGATCTGTAACATTTGGATATGTTATAGTAAATAAAGGACACAGGTGTAAAGCCCTCTGTATGAATTAAATGTTTTCTAACTCAATCTTGTTGAGTGGAAAAGATATGGTCAGTTAAACTTCACAGAAACAAACAGTAAAGACACAAACAGTATTGCTTAATACATTTTAGATGCTTTCATGAAATGCAATTTTTTTTTTTACCTCAATAGGTAAAGCATTGAAGAGTGAGTCAGTTCCTATACCAGGCCAAATACCAAGAATTGAAGGAGTATGCCTTAAATTCCATCAAGAGTTCTGGAGGTCTCTACCAGAACTCCCCATAAAGTGTCCAAGAATGTCAAAAACATTCATTTTTTTCTTAATGCACTGCAAATCATGATCTGGCCCTCCCTAGTTCTCCCATGTGAGTGCAAGAAAGGACCCAGTGTCTTTAGCATGTTTTTATAACCCTCTGTCCTAAAATCAACTTTTCTTTTCATTCTTCTTTGGATTCTTTCCAGTTGGTTAACTAGAGTTCTTCTGCAGGGTAACTAGAGAAAGGCAGACTACTTCAGTTTTAGTCTGATCACATAACCGACAATGGAATCATTAAAACTGGGGATCTACTGTAAATATTGTACCTGTAGTATTTGTGATTTTAAATAATTGATTATGGCTATGCAGAATTAAATGCAAATGAAGGTGACCTATAGAACTGAATAAAAGATAGAGCTACTTAATGTAAAGTTGTTAAACATATAGTACTTCACTTCAAAAGGCACATCTGTCATGTGGGATAATTTATTATCCATGTTATAGGCTAGAAAAATTGTTTCCCAATTCTGTGCTTTGTAGGGTAGCTTGATCTATGCTGTGTATAGTATTCATGGCCAATTATCATCACCATGAGTACAAATTATAACAAACTCAGGTAATTTTAAATCATTCATTTACATAATAAAAAGAGGCAATACTGTTTTTGAACCTTCACAGACACCCATACTCAAGAGACTAACCCATTGGTTACATAATTCACCCCTCCGTTTTCTATGAGCTAAATGCTCTATTACAGACACACTATCTTATTTTTGCATCCAGGTCTTTTGTTTCATTTCTAGGTTAAAAGTATCATAAACTCAGCTTACAGCAATGTAGATCACAAGCAACTGTAGACCAAGGTCTTTGGCTGTGGTCCCTGAAATTAAAATGATTGATGAAGCTGATAGACTCTTTCTGGAGGCAAAATATGTCATATCACCATTTTAATCATTCTTAATCTGTTTTATTTCTAGACCATAGATTAAGTTTCCAACTCTTTTGACATCTCATACAACACATTATTGGTGTACAAGAACTGCCCTTAATTTTGGATCTCCTATTTGTACAGACTGGAATGATTATTGCTGTTTTCCATTAAGAAATTACACAGTGCTCCTGGAGAGCTCTGTTGAAATATACCAAAATATAGGTGACATCTCCTAACTGCTTCAACTCACATTTTCCATACTGTTAGGACACTAGCTTTCTGCAGCTTAGGTCTCAATAGAATTTGAGACACCCATCTGCTCTGTGGTTCTATACTATTATTTCTAACTGTATTTTTTTTTGTTCAGGCAAGTTTTCTTTCATGCTCTTGCATGTCATCCATTTTCTTAGTAAGTTGAGAGTCCCTTATTAACTTCTATGGCATCCACTAAAAACTTTACTTTTTCTACATCTCCTTGTATAATATAATCTTCGCTATAACCTGTCAAGCAAAAACATCATAGTTCACAGGCTTTTACTGTCACCATTCCTTTTCCATTTCTTATACATGTTTTTTATAAGAACCTTAAGTTTCCTGTCTAATTCTTCAATCATAATTTTACACTTTTGCTGTTTGCTTAGGTAACCTTTGCAACAAACCTGTCAGGTCCGTGGTTTGCATTTGAACAACATGCAGTTGTTAAGGATATTAAGGATATTAGGGAATTAGTACCAGTCCAAGTCTATTAGTAATTTGTTCATCACTGGAAAGGTTTCCCTTGTCCCAGTTACACTAATCTTCTGAGTCTATGATTGAATTTATTGCACATACTTTATATATATAGTAATTCAGTAACCTGATATCTATGCAAAGGTTAAAACTATTAAGTAATGTTTGGATAATGTGTAACTGATATTCTGTTTTCTTGCTTTCAATGGTACTGTATCTGTGAGGCCCCGGTATAATTTGTTTTAACTTCAAATCATCCAGTAGACAAGTTATAAACTATTTATCCTGTAAGACATTGCAAGATCTTTGTGGAAGATTCAGGATCCCACACATTGTCATGGCATTTATATCAACCTGAAGGTAACAGTATACAACCAGTAGAAAAAAAGTGTAAGGTCGTCTCTATATTTCTGTCTTTCTTTCTGGATCTAACTGATGTCTAAACAAAAGTATGCTTAAAATCTAGAGGCAGAGATAGAATTATTACTACACATGTGTGTACATAGCTACCCCTCCACTTCTTGCCAGTTCTCATCTGTTGTTCGACAAAGTCACAAAACTATCAATACAAATGTCTAAATCTGTGCTCTAACCACCCAATATTAAATCTGTCCTATTTAAAATGTTGCTCCAATTGTAGGTTTTATATATTTTTAGCTACATGCATTTGTGCATAGTATTGAGATGCCATTTTCAGCTCTATGTAATAGAAGCCTGTGTTGTGTCCCACAATTTAGGAAAAATATTAAATGTTTGCTATAATGTATTGCCTATGAAACCCTTTTCTAAATAGGTTTATACAGATCACATCATTAAGAAAGTTTCATATTTATCATGCTATATTGACCATTTATCATGCTAACACATTAAATCACATATTTCTACAGCTGAAATCAGTGAGTTATTTATTTTTAACTTCATGTACATATCTTTTTCTTTTATGAACTCTGTGGAGCAAGTTTAGAACTATGATTTGGACTTTACATTTAATCTAAAGATCTGACACATTTCTCAAGTTTTTAACTAAAATCCTTTCACAATATAAATCAAGATTATTATTTAAACCATGGCTACCTCCTGTCAGTATTTTTTTCTTATTTTGCATTCCATCTAAACTGTTTCCCACATCTTATATATTTTCCTTTGGAAGGCAAGGTTCTGTCCAACTTAGGTTATCTTCTCCACAGATATACAGGTCTATTGTCATATAACTGGGTCACCTTGTGACATCCCCCCTCTGGGCCACTAGTCAGGGAGCCTCAATCCCTACCACTGACACCAGTGAGGAATGTTCACGTGGAATAAAGATAGGTACACACAGTATATCCAGATGCAGGTCTCTGCACCAAGCACAATATCCCTTAAGAACACACAGGGGACACACTCAGTCCAGGGTCTCCTCTCTCTCTAGGCTCCCAGTAATACTTCCTACTGACACAGCTATAGAGTTGAGCCCTCAGCAAAGTGTCCCAGGCCAAATCTTCCACCACCCTCTCTGTGAAACCAGTGCTATGTGCCCCTGCTTCAAGTAGCTGACACACACACTCTTTGAGAATTGATTTTCATACACACATGCACAAACACACACACACAAACACACACACACCTGGGAAAGTCTGGCACAGATTTACTAGCCATGCTCCTCTGCCCACACTATAAGGTAGATACTGCCACCAGGGCACTCCAAAGTCAGCTACTCTAAGGCTCTTACAAGGGTACCCAATTATACTAAGTGAAATTAAGACTAATAAAAATTATAGTGTTTGACCAATGCAGTAAGGCTTTCAGGAGTGGTCACAGTGTCACCAAATAAATATAAGTACTCCCAAAGGTTAAAATATTCTCTAAAAGACTAGCCACAGTTAGCAGTTTAAATATATTTAATAATAAATAATAAAAGTACATGAACATACTAAATATCTATTTACAATAAACACCAGAGTTTCAGCACAGGAAATATTAAAATAACACAGAAGAATAGATACACACATTTACAGAAAAGCAGTACTTAACTAATCTAACTATATTTTCCTGACTGATCTAAAGAATTACTATTCCATGGTTACTTACTAATGCAAGGCAAGACAATGTAGGCGAGTGATCCTTCTATGTCAGGTTTCAAAAACAGACTGCTTTGAAACTTCTGTTTCATCTATTATTAAAAAAATAATTTCAGAGCTGGACTACAGAATGACGTCATGCACATTTGGTCATCTGACTTCTGGTTCCCATAGTACCCCCGTTTATTAAAAACTGAACCAGAATCTCGCACATATGTGTTACCATACACACAAACAGACCTTTGCTAAGATGTGTTATAGCATCTGGAAGCCATAAAACCATTTCAACACTTCCAACCTTCCAGGATAGCAATTCATTTACTGCTAAGGACAATACAGTTGGATTCCTAGTCCTTGTTTTCACAGACATTTTGTCTGTGGTTGCAATCAGAACTGTAAGATATAATCGTTATAGCCTAAATTAAGTAATTTAATTTCAGGATATTTTTCTAAAAGTTGCCTGGGACTGATCGTAACCTCTTCTCTTCCAGTATTCTCTGTTACAATATATACATTTACTCAGTTATTTTAGTACAGTCTGACATGCATGCATATTTATTTTTTCTCCAGCAGAACACACTGTTAGTACATTTTTAACACAAGCAGCTTGACAAATACATTTTTCAACCCAAACATCTGTACAAATCAGTTTGATATGCATATAATTCTTTACAAAACTCTAGATAGCTATGCTGGAATATGTTACACATTCATTGCCTTACTGCTCCTGTCATAACTGGCAATACCTCACATTATCACACTCCTATAAGAAGAGGTTTATGCCTGCTATCAGAGAATTGAAACATTGGGGAAATAGAGATAGTAGAATGTAGCTGGGTGGTAGGAATGGTGTGCTTGGTATATTTCTTAGTATACCTGATATATTATTTGCAGTGCTAAAAGTATTTCCTACTAAAGCTGTAGCTCCATTTTCTTCCAGTTTGTTATATTGTTAGTTTTTATCATTTTCATTATCTCCTTTGCTCTAGAATGTCTAGCTCCTCTATTCTAGAATGTTTTTCCCCTGGTAGATGATAATCTTGTGAATCTCACTGAAAAAGTGTGGTATCATACTTCTGAAGCCCCCTTCCCATAGTCCCACTAAACAGGGACACATCCAGGGTTAGTACTTGTAATGTTTAACATACACACACACACACACACACACATATATATATATATATATATATATATTTTTTTTTTTTAATATAACACTTCCGAACCAACAAAGAAAGAAATGACTAATAGGCAGATTCATTGTGAATTAAGCACTTTTGTTAATTTATTATGTACAGAACTTCATTAGAATAAATGAATATCAATATGTACAATAAATATACACATACATTTGTTTATACAGTAAGAATGCAGACAACCTGTCAGCAAAAGGCAATGCAATTGAATAGTAGAAAATAAACTAAATGGTAGGCATTGAAACTGGTAAGTTAGCCAACTAGAGTACAACAAATTCAACCAATAGAAACATATCAAAAGAGCCATGCGAGTGGTTACCCCAGTTCAGGACATCCACCGTAATTGCACATTTCAAATTTTCGTTAATAGCAGGTGGTACATCAGCATTAAGTAATAGCTGCCACCTAAGTTCTTTCAGTTCAAGTAAACAACTGGAATCATAAAAGAAATTAACCTGTTCCGGTATAATAAAGTCAAAAGGGTCTATATCACGTTGTCGAACTCTTACAATTTCTACCATCATATGGTCAACACCATATGATCAGACTTTTAAAGATTTACCTTTTCTGCATTGTAGTGGGATCTCGGAGTTGGTATATTTAAAGAGTGAGGGGTGTGGGGGGTTCATAGGTTGGTAATAGGCTATTGGCCCTAGGGCCTATACAAGCCTAGCCATTACAATTCCCTGGCTATTTCTTCCCAGAATATTTACTTCCCTGGGCCCCTGTCTAGCAGGGTGACTGACGTGATCCCCGGGGTAAATTTCCTATCTCCCATCCAATCATCAAGGTTCCTTTTGAAGAGGGCCAAAGAACCGCACTGCTTGAAATGTATGGGCAGTCTTTTCCAGAGTATGGGGAGTCTCTGGGTCAGGAACCTATCCCTCCAGCATGTTTTGTTCATAGTGATGACCAGTATTAGATCCCTGGAGCGTGTGGCTCTGAGGGATTGGGATTTCTTTAAGTGTAGTAGATCCAGCAGCTCTAGGTTTGATATGGCCTTGTATGTTAAGCAGAGATCACCTCTGAGTAGGCAATATGCGACAGAGTATAGCTGGAGTTTTTTTAAATGGTCAGCATAGGGCATCTGCTTTAGGCCTGTGATTCTTTTAGTGAGGTATTTCTGTGGCCTTTCCAGCTGTTGCAGGTGTCTTGTGAGGTACATACCAAACGGGGCATTGTACTCAATAATGGGTCTAATGAGGGATGAGTACAGTGAGACAATGACCTCCTTTTTTCTGAATGAAAAGCCCTTAGTGATGAGTTGTGACACATAGAAGGATTTCCTGATTGTTGTGGCGATGTGGTTATTGAAGATGAGACCACTGTCCACCTGTGTCCCTAAGTCCCTAATCACACTTAGTGTACTGCCACTTATGTGGTAATTCATGGGTACATGTTTTTTCCCAAAGGAGATAACTATACATTTCTTGGCATTGAGCTTGAGTCCATGGCTTTAGCACCAAGCATCTGTTTCTGTAAGGCCCTTTTGTAGAATATCCACATCATTTGGGGATTCAGTAATGGCTCCCAGTTTGCAGTCATCTGCGAATTTTGTTAACCAGAGTCCCTTACTGCTGGCCTGTACTTCAGAGAAGTAGATGCCAAATAAGAGCGGTCCCAGGACTGAACCCTGAGGTACTCCACTTGTCTTCTGGAGCTGGATTTTGAGTCGGCTACTTTTACAGTGTGGGTTCTGTCAGTAAGCCACTTGGAAACCCATCGAGTGAAGTAAGGATTAATGCCCAGCTTAATAAGTTTATCTATGATTCCAGAGTGGGGAATGTTGTTGAAGGCTTTGGCAAGGACCAGATAAGCTGTGTGGACTGCCTTACCCTCATCCATGGCTCTGGAGACTGATTCCCCTCTGCTTAAACCATTCAGTTAGGTTTTTTCTTTGGTTTATTTTTTTTATTACATTTTCAAACTTTTAAAAGTTCAATCATATGGTATCGACCATATGACATTTGAACTTTTAAAAGTTCGATTATGTAATATAGATGCAGTCAAAACACATGAAATGCATACAGGTTAAGCTGTGTTTTCCTAAGACATTGCTACAGTCATGTGAGCGTTTTGCGGCATTATGTTCTTTAATCCTTTTAGACAGTTTACAGAACAACTTTCCAACATAAAAAGTTTCACAGGTTCTGCAAATAGCTGCGTAAACCACATTCTCACTGTGGCAGTCAACATATCTTGGAAAGGAGACAGCAACATTACAGTGTTTAAAAACATAGTTAGAACCTGTGCATTGTACTCTATAATGGGTCTAATGAGTGCCGAGTAGAGGGGAACAATGACTTCTTTTTTCCTGGATGAGAACCCTTTTGTGATGAGGTGTGCCACATAGAAGGATTTCCTGACTACTGTGACGATGTGATTATCAAAGTAGAGACTACTATCCACCTGGGTCCCAAGGTCTCTTATCACACATTCAGCATTAAGTAGACTGCCATTTATGTGGTAGTTCATGGGTACAGAGTTTTAATCCAAAGGGGATGACAATGCACTTTTTGGCATTGAACTTGAGGCCATGCCTCTGACACCAGGCATCTGTCTCAGTGAGGCCCTTCTGTAGGCTGTCCACATCATTTGGGGACTCAACTATGGCTCATAGTTTGCAGTCATTTGCAAACTTCATTAGCCAGAGGCCTTCTGTGTTAGCCTGTACTTCAGAGAAGTAGATACCAAACAGGAGAGGTCCCAGAACTGAACCCTGTGGTACTCCACTTGTCACTGGTTTGAAGTCAGATTTGGAGTCTGCAACTTTTACAGTGTGGGTTCTGTAAGTGTGCCAGTTGGCAACCCATCTTCTGACATAGGGATTTATACCTAGTTTAGTGAGTTTAGCTATAATTCCAGGACGGGGGATGGTGTTGAAAGCCTTGGTGAGGTCAAGATAGGCTGTGTGAACCACCTTACCCTCGTCTACAGCTTTGGTGACTGCCTCAAAGAAGTCGATCAGGTTCAGAAGGCATGATCTGCCTTTCACAAACCCGAACTGGGTGGGGGTCCAGAGTTTGGAGGTTACCAATGTCTTTGTTTATGAGTTCCATGATGATACGTTCCATGGCCTTGAAGACCAGGCTCATCAGGCTAATAGGGCGATAGTTCCCAGGATCAGTGGTGGCTCCTCCTTTGTGGAGTGGGATAACTGTTGCTGTGTCCCATTCAGTGGGCAAAAAGCCTGATGTGAGACTATGATTGAACATGGTGCTTAGGTGGGGAGCCAGTTCATTCTGAAGTTCATGTAAAACACAACCTGGGATGTTGTCTGGTCCCATGGATGCTGTGTTTTTGGTTTTAGAGAGTGTAGCTTTTACCTGCATAGATGTGATTACAGGGACTCTGAATTCCTCTTGTATAGATATGGGCCCTTTAGGGGGTGAGGGGGGATAAAGTTAGCACTGAACCTATTTGCCAGGATGTTGGCAATATCAGTTGGTTCTGTAATTTTCATGCCATTGTGCTGTAACTCAGAGCAGATCTGGGTGTTGCCATTGAGATTATTGACATAGCTATAGAATGCTTTTTGGTTGCCCTTAGAATCAGTGGCGATTTTGTTTTCGTAGCTAGCTTTGGAGCATCTTATAAGGGATCTCAGCTTTTTACTGAGTCTGACCAGGGAGCTTCTCCACTCATGGGATTTTACTCTACTTTGCAACAGTTTCTTCCTTCTGTTGTAGAGTTTGTTTATGTCAGGGGACCACCAGATTGGCTTCCTTTTTTGGAGGATAGCATCTTGGTTCTTTCTGGGTTAGCATGATCCATGCACTTGTGTAAGTGCTTATAGAATGCATTTGAGTAGGATTCAGCAGTTGTAACTGTATTGTCCATCTGCATGGGTGTCATGAAGTTCACCACTTCTGTCTTAAGAAGTATGAAGTTGGCTTTGGAGAAATTTTTTATTCTGATTTCCTTAATGGTGGGTGGGGGAGGGATGTGGATATCTAGGGTGATTAGCTTATGGTCGGATCTGAGCAATGAGGAGTTGACTTCAGGTGTGGAACACCGCTCACTCATGTTGGTAATGACTAGGTCTAGGATATTGTTGCCCTTGATGGGGGTGTGGATAATTTTATTTAGGGCATTGGAATTTATGAATTCCAGAAAGCGTTGAGCAAAGGAGTTGGTACATGAGTAGTTTTTCCAGTTAATGGTGGGGTAGTTGAAATTGCCCATTATTAGGCTGTTTAGTTGAGCCCTAATATTTTTCAGTATATCAGTAAAAGAGTTGTGGGAATCCTGGGCATGGTGGGGGATCTGTAGCAAGCTACAATTTGGATTGCAGTTTTGCCCAGAGTTAGTTGCACTTGGATAACCTTGGATGCATTATGCTGCACAACTAGCATGGAGGTGTGGATATCTTTAATGAATATGGACACACCTCTGCCTTTGGTGTTCTAGTCCAGGTTAGATGGTCGAAACGTGTGGTATGAGTTATAGCCTGGTAATGCAGTGGTGCTCTCTAGAGCCTTGAATCAGGTCTCAGTCACTGCACAGATATTGATGTTTTCCATTTTAGGGAGTGCCTCGAGTGAGTGCATTTTGAGATTTAGACTTCTAGCATTGAGTAGCATTACCCTCAATTTTTGCTTGCCTGTTCCTGTTACGGTGGTGAATTTGTCATTTGAACCTTGCAAGACCCTTAGCCAGTATCCGGAATCCCAGTGGTGACAGGTGCAGGCCATCTCTGGCAAAGCATCGTGGTCTGTTGACCATGTCGTCCCAGGCAGACAGATACTGGATCCCCTTAGAATGACACCAGAAGCTTAGCCAATTGTTGAAGTCAATCATTTTGTCCTTGTACTGCAGTATCATTCTGGGCCAATGGCAGGACGCTGCTCAGGGCTAGGGTCATACCTGCCTGGGCTACAAATTCGGAGAGCTCTTCCATGTCTCTTTTCATGTAGTCCAGGGAGGTACAGCTCAGGTCATTCTCACCAACATGGACAACGACAGAGTCATATTTGTACTTGTTGTGGAGTGACCTGAGTGAGTGGGTTATGTGGTGGATGCTGGCATCTGACAGGCAGCTGACAGTAACCTTCTCCTTGTTTAGCCTGGTGAGTGGGATATCAGTGTGCCTGACTATAGAGTCACCTATGACTAGTGTGTTGAGTATGTTGTTTTGTCTCATGAGCTGTGGTTTATTGGCACACTGAGTCTGTGATCTATGTGTCATTTGGGTTGTGTTGGCGGGTGGAGGTTGCTTGCATTTCTGCTTTGGAGGTCTTTGTTGCTTGAGCAGATTATTACTGAGAGCCTCTGTGAATGTCTTTGTGTTTCTATGTGTAGATTTTGGTTGTGTAGGTTTAGTGGGACTATCTGATGAGTGTGGTGTGGTGCAAGTCTTTAACTTCTCCTCTTGACTGTCAAGTTCAGTCTTGGTTGGAGAGAGCTTTACCTCCAGTTTGGCTAGATAAGTGCATCTCTCACAGGTTGTGGTGTTGGGTGGTAGGAGGTGAGGGTTGTCTGTGTACATGAGGCAATTGCTGTATTGCCCCAAGATGCCCAGATTCATCAGGTAGACAGGAGAGAACACTGGGAGCTGACCCTTAGACATGCCTGGATAAAAAAACTGCTTTCCCCTAGACAAGTGAGGAAAGTGAGTATAAGAGCTATTTTTCTTTAAGCAAGTGAGGAAAGTAATTACAAAAACTGTTTTCCTCTAGGTAAAGAGGAAGGTTGAGTGCTGTTGTAATTTGTAGCTTATTTAGTGCTAATAACAAGTTCTGAATAATTGGTGAGCACGAATAAGCAAACTGAAGTGCTAAAACTAAGAATCTGTACCTGGATCTTGTGGTAGATAGGCTACCTAGTGCTTACCACTCCCACTGATAAGCTAGAATGCTTCCCTCCAACACAGAAAGGCTTGGGGGGTCAGAAGCTTACAAACAGTCCTGGATACAGCAAATCTGTATCTGAACTAGACTAGTTACAGGAAAGGTGGAAAACAAGCGCAAATGCGGGCTTTTAAACCAGAAAGTTGAAAGAGGTGGAAAAATTGCCCAAATGGCCAATAAACTACAATTTCTGGGCCATAAACCAGTCTTGTGGTAGATAGGCTACCTAGTGCTTAGCACTTCCACTGATAAGCTAGAAACTTCCTTCCAACACAGAAAGGCTTGGGAGGCTCAGAAGCTTACAAGCAGTCCTGGATACTGTAAATCTATATCTGGACTAGACTAGTAGCTTTGGATTAAAGTTTTTTACTTCTGTATGTTCCAGTTTCTGTGCCTTTGTTGCTCTACGCAGTGGTCGATGTGTTTTGGTTCATTTCTAGACTAGTAACAGGAAAGGTGGGAAACAAGTGCAAATGCAGGTTTTTAAACCAGAAGACTGAAAGAGATGGAAAACTGCCCAAACAGCCAATAAACTACAATTTCTGTGCCAGAAACCACTCTTGTGGTAGATAGGCTACTTAGTGCTTACCACTCCCACTGATAAGCTAGAAAGCTTCCCTCCAACACAGAAAGGCTTGTGGGGGGGGGGGGCTCAGAAGCTTACAGACAGTCCTGGATACAGCAAATCTTTATCTGGACTAGACTAGTTACAGGAAAGGTGGGAAACAAGTGCAAATGCAGGCTTTTAAACCAGAAAGTTGAAAGAGATGGAAAAACTGCCCAGACAGACAATAAACTACAATATCTGGGCCAGAAACCACTCTTGTGGTAGATAGGCTACCTAGTACTTACCACTCCCACTGATAAGCTAGAAGGCTTCCCTCCAACACAGAAAGGCTTTGGGGGCTCAGAAGCTTTCAAACAGTCCTGGTTACAGCAAATCTGTATCTGGACTAGATAGGAAAGGCAGGAAACAAGCTTAGAAATTTAATTTTTTTTAATATTTGACACAGTTGCAATAAAGATTGTTTTGTGTAATAACCAACTGATAAATTTGACAGGTTGTACATTGCTTATTAGTTTTACAGAGAAAGTGCAGAAAGTGTAGAGGTTTTGTGTCCAAGGTGTTAACTCACATAATCCAAATCAGACATATTTAGATCAGAGAGTTGAGAGGAAAAAATTAAAATCAGAAAAAAAACTTCTTAATTATGTTTTGTGTATTTCCCTGGGCTGAAGGCAGGACACCACAGTTCTGATATATGTTTATCACAGTTCTAGTTTTGCTACTTAGCAAGTACGGGCCCAGTACTTCTAATGCTTAATGTATGCTGATAGTGTTCTGTCACATGACCAGTCCACATATTTGAACGCTGTATGTAAACTGCTCATCATTTATGTGAAAAGTATAGATATTTTGCTCACAAACTGTGAAGTTTTGTATCCAAACCAGTCATATTTAAATCGCATGATTAAAAAGTATTAAGAAATAAAAAAAAGTTCCTTAGTTGCAGCTGGCTGGCTGGAGCTGGTAAGTCACTTATTTGAAATCACAGACACAGATATAAGAAACACAGCCAGATGTCACATCCAAATTGCTTTGTGGCAAAATACATGAATTTCAGGTTTCACTGCCATGAAGTGAAGCCTCTCTGTATATAAAGACTTAGTCAGGAAGGCAATATCAGATGCTTTTTTACTTAAACTACACACTCAGTAGAGAAATATATGATAGGACATTTGTTCATCTAGTGGCAAACGTTTTCTACTCCCGTAGGCATGCAGTCCTGCAGCATACAACTAACAAAACAGTAGTACAGCAAGGCTATGTTACTTTCACCCTTACACTGTCTCTGTACCAAAGAAATTATATTCACTTTGTTATCTGCATGGATCTCAGATTTCTGATTGTAATCAAATAAAATATAATAGTAACATAGCAGTCCTATGATGCCAGATGAATGACTGTTTAGCTGTGATTAAATGACATCAGAGGTCGACCACTTTGATCCACAGATTTCCCTGTACCTTTCAAATATAGTCTCAGTATTGAATGTGTAAGCCTCTGTCTGACTGTGATCAAATAAAAAGTGGCTACAATATAGTTCTCAACTGTCCATATTTTTTTTTCCTTATACTTTTGGTCTCTTTGTCAACAAATTTGTGGTTTTCTGGCAAATCACTGGGAGGATCTTTTGACTGAAGTCACTAAATAATGACATACATTTGAGTTTCTGACTTTATATCCTTCAGAAAAATGCATGCTAACACAAATCCTGTTATTCTAACAACTTTCTAAGCTTATAAGAACAATATTTAAAATCTGTCCCTATTTTTGTAACCTTTGTCCCCCATTATGTCTGGCTTTGTCCAGATTTCTTGTGATAAAAAGTTGAGAGGTAAGCTACAGTTATATATTTCAACTTGCTTCATAAAATAGAATACTATCACTTTAGATGCCTAGTTGTGATTAAAAGTAATTCAATAATAGTCACAGTGAAGTATTTCAAATTGTTTCACTCAAAGAGACACTAAGCCTACAGTACTAAGCCAGATAAAAGAACAAAACATGATGGCAACAGTATGGTATTTCAGCTTGTTGATATCACGCATATATACTACATCACTGACAAGTGCCATCAATGACTGGTTTAAGATCGATCAGTACATCATAGGTACGTTGCCTGTATCCACTCTCCTCTCCCTGTATAGCTTCTTATTATCCTTTTGGCTTCTATTAATGTAGAGCCAATTGGCTTTCTGGCTTTATAGTTCATGAAAAAGCATAATTTAAGCTATGTTCCCACTCTCATATTACTGCAGTTTGTTACAAAGTGCCTAAGGCACTATTTTAGTTAAAATAAAGATCTTTAAAATCATTCATGTCTCCCATCTTCCTTTAACTCAATTTATTAAAAGGCTTTTATTTTAATAAACTTGGTGAAGAAGATGTGAAAAGAAGTCTGAAGGGGACTACATTTATGGCTAAATATCAGTGATCACTGTTAAAAAAGTACATTTGAGTGGTATGCATGAGGGGAAGACTGAGTGTTAGTTAAAACCTTATACAGAGTTACTACAGTGATGTCACTAATTTACATGGCAAACCATGCTCACTAGCAGCAGTCTCAAGGGCTTATGCCCTTCTATATAGATTATATCAGTTAAAGTTAGTTACTGTAGTGCTAAACCATGTCATAGGAAAAATGGGCAGGATTCAGAGGATGTCCCTCTGCCTACAGTAAGTGGGCAATTAGCACATTGGAGAAAAAATGAGACTCAGAGATATGGTACGACTGCATAAAGAAGCTGGTCATTAGCAGCTCATCACTACATTTCCATATCAAACACTGCAGTGTCAGACCTGACCACACTAGTGGTCTTCCTACAGCCTATGCATCATGCTGGCAAAGGTACCCATCTACATGCAAACACATCCAGACATCCATGCGCGTGCACGCACACACACACACACACACACACACACACACACACACACACACACACACACACACAAAAGTATGCACACTCCCACATGTTTGCTCATACACATTGACACTCGCCATCCTTAGGACTTGCTGGACTTACCTCTACCACAAGTATTCCCATACAATGTTACAACACACTGAAGTATTGCCACAACAGTATGCATGCCTGTGGCTTATATATCATGCTAATTGTATATTCTGAGAACTTGTATAATGACTGTGGGGAAAAAAAGGAAAACAATAATAATACTTTTACGTAAAATTACAAGGAATATCTTCTTGAACTTTAATAAAACCTTTGACAACGTTGATCACTCACAACCACTTCAGAAACTTAGTGAAAATGTTTTTTTCCTATGAGGTAGCTTGGTGGTTTAAAAGGTATCCCTGTAATCATACCTTCTCACTCCTAGAATGTAATAATACTTACATATCTCAGGATGAACCACCATAGTTATTCCTCAAGGTTCTGTACTTGGTCTACTCCTTTTCTATCTTTTCATAATGATTTTCCCTTGGATCTCCCACAAACTAACTGTATTATGTATGCAGATGATATTGTTCTAACAAGAGGTAATACAAATCCTGTCTATCTGCAAAATAAACATCAGAATGACTTCTCAACCATCTTGAATTGAATTCATAATGATAAATTCACTGTGAACACACAGAAAAGCTCAGTAATTATATTTAGAACTCACCATAAAGTCCAACATATATAACATGTTACTATTAATGAGCTTTCAGATATTCACCTACCCCGTGCTAAGAAACAGAAGTATCTACTTTTTGACCATGTCACCTTAAAAAACATACTGAGGCCAAATCTGAAAGTACTTCATAATTAAGAATATCTTATAGATTCGCTAATCTGCTAACTGATAAAGCCAGGCATTCCATTTCTATCAATATGTTACTTCCAAAACTAAAATGTTGACTTCCAAATATAACTGTCTTCTTTTCACAGAATGCCTCTCAGCTACAATCTGCAGAAACCCAAATATTTAGATTTATTCAACTCTTGAATCAGAATGAACCCCATTATTCCATGGCAATGAAAGGCGAATGGTCAGCACTAGGTGATAGAGCTACTCTTCTCCTAAACATAATTACTTTCAAAATTCTTCTTCTCAACAAATTGTCCATCAAATGCCCTAACTACTTCCTCCACAGCTTTGATGCTATCCAAAAAACATTCCCACTTTTGTTACTTGTGAAATATCCTTCCCCAGAATTGTCTGTACTTGTTGGAGCTCTCTACCTGATGCTATCTGACAAACCAATAGAATTAAAATGTTCACAATATCCCTTCATTGCCATTTAAGCAAAGAAAACCAATAAAGGTGTTGAAGAGATACAGGTTAATATTGCTATTAAGCTTCTCTCTTTTCACCAGTGTAATCTATCCATCTATCTATCTATCTATCTATCTATCTATCTATCTATCTATCTATCCATCCATCCATCCATCCATCTATCTATCCATCCATCCATCCATCCATCCATCCATCCATCCATCCATTTATCCATCTATCCATCCATCCATCCATCCATCCATCCATCCGTCCGTCCATCCGGCTGTCTGTCTGTGTGTCTATCTGTCTATATATCTTGTTTTTTTCATTTTCCTTTCTAGAAGTCATAGCTACTAGCTGCTCCATTTGGTATATTTGCATATTTCAGATACCCTTTTGCAAATCTTAATTGGCATTAGCTTGTTTTATTCTATGTATATTGTAATGAATTTGCAAACTCTTGTATGTTGTTATGATTTGTTCATATGAATTTTATTTGTCTGTATTTTGTATTTGACTTTTTCATCTGGGTCATGGCTGAAAAAGGTCCTTACCAGTCCACATACCTGGTTAACACATGTTAAATAAATAAATAAAATTACTGTATAACATTTTCTTTTTGAACAAAAAGGACCACCTGCATTTAGTAAGCTATACATTTATTTTGGAAAATGTATAATATGCTACTAAACATACTCAACTACATTTTCTGGTAGTGTTTTTTTTTTGTAAAGCTCATTATTCATTACTTTAGATATCAAATTACCAAACAGCGATACTCTATTATGAGTTTAAACGTGTTATGTAGAAAAATGCACAAAGCTCTGTTTACTTTGAATTAATGCTACAATCCAAAAATAATTAAGAGATTACACATTATGACAGTGCTATCTGCTGGTATGAGAGCTAGGTACAGCTATGCTCATAATAGTCAGATCATGGTCGAATACGGCCCTAGGCAGGATAATGGACCAGCCCCCCCCCCCCCAGACATTCCATTGTCTTATTATGTGGCATTCTCTCTCCAATTACCATAATTCTATTCAAATCTGTCAGTGTGCATACTAAGAATTTCCTTCATAACTTTTACAATGATTATAGAAATTTGGATTGAACTTAACACTTTTTCTTTCAAATTGTATAGCACAAACACTGATGGCCATTTGCTAAGCAAAACAAAAGTGTCTCACATTGAAAACAGACTAGCATGAGCTACAGTAAACTTCTTTTCATTTGAAACTCACATTCATTTAAAATGCATTGAACCTCACATTCTTTGAAAATCATCTGCTCAGTGGCAGATTATGTGTATTATGGGATCCCAAGCTGTTTTGAAAGCATGGGCTCTCTACTCAACATTTTTAGGACCATGCATAACTGCATGTGTTCTTGGATTCACCTTCCTGATTGTTTTAAATTATATTTCTTGTTTAATACAGCAACATTTGTTAGAGTATGTTTACAATTTAAAAACTTACTAATACACCCATTCACATGCTCAGTATATTCAACATCTAGTAATACATAAATATTTTATACTGTACTAGCTGACTCTTATTTCTATATGAATGTAATCTAATTAGCAAATGTAAGTGTAATTGTGAACATATATTATTTAATTTCTATTCATGTATATTACCAAATGTCTTTTTAAAAATATTTGTAATATGTTGGAGCTTTTTTCCCTCTCCCTCCACTGAAAATGTTTTTTTTTTTTGTAAACCCAGTTGGACAAACCCAGTAAACAAAAGCCAAATGAATAAATAAAATGTGTAGCTTTGAACATTTTTCCAGTATGCAGTGAAATTAAATCTATGAAGCAATAGTGACGTAAGTACCCATTTTAGAATATTTCCTCCATAAAAACACTTAAGCTGCTGTCATTGTAATCTTTCAATATTACAGTTACTTCCTTTTTATCAACAGTATACATATTACATGTCTGATTCAGGTAAAAATAACCACAATAAAGTTTTCCAATTTTCTTTACGCAAAATGCACACTAGTGCTGCAAAGCTAGACTAATAATTTTTTAACTTTATCTCCTCCGCAAAGTCATTTGTGTCCACAGACATCCCCAAACCCAGCAGTTACAGCTATCCTGTTTACTGCATCATTCTTAGAAGACTGCATCAAAAAGTTAATAATAGTGACCAAAATCACATATTTCAAATTTGTTTCACACAAACACATAGTAGACAAAGTATTGCAACTTAATTCACACTTGGGCATGCATGCGTGCGCACACACACACACACACACACACACACACACACACACACACACACACACACACACACACACACACACACACACACCTACAAAGCCAGAATAAAATGATTTAAAATGACTGTGATAAAAACATAAAGTGCTTTCATTCACAGACAGCCTCCTATCAGCACCAGCAGTTGTAGCTACTTTTTAACTATGTATACTCCTTACTGTTAGGAAGAAATAAATGAAATGTACTTTAGCAGTAGCTTTGGATGAACTACATGAAACTGTATAACAGTCACTAGCATCATGCCATAAGTTCCAGGCATGAGTAGCACAGTTTAAATACAAAAATATTTATGAGATCATAACAAATATTAACCACCTGATAACATATGCTAAGTCAATATGCACAGTCTCTGCAGAAGTAACAGTCATCTGAATAATTCTACATTATTATTGATTTTACTGCAACTCTGAATCAGGCCCCTGCCAACCTATATTTCATTGTTTGGCTTTTCCTCACCATTTGCTATAAATACCATTCAAACCTGTCAGTGTACATAATATTTTCGTCTTTACTTTTACAGTTTTCACAGAAGCTTGCATTTCATTTAAAACTTATTTCAAACTTTACTTAACAAAAACACCAAGAGACACTTTCTAAATAAAACAAGGCATTCACATTAAAAATAGACTTTTATAAGAACATTAAACTTCTCTTCCCTTGAAAGTTATATCAGTATAGTGAAGTACTAATTATCATATATGTGAAAGGTGTAGAAATTCAAAACACAAATGTGTAATGCATTTGCTAACAGCCCGAAAGCCAAATAGATACAAGTGTTCCTTTTCTGGAGTAGCCTAGGAGTACTATCTGGTGAAGTAACTTAGCAGACTCACATAGAAGACAAATGAAAACTGAGGGAATTAAATCACGTACTACAGAAAGCAACTCTTTAACAGCTCATAGCCTTACTCATCTGCACCAAGTGGTAGATAAACTGTTGTAGCCCAAACCAGTGGAGTAGCTAGGCCATTTGGAGGCCAGGGCAAGGCCATTATTTGGCATCCCCCCCCTGACAAAACAGCAAAAAAAATCTTTTTTTGAAGAGGGGTGGGGAAAAAACACCTTGACAACAACTTTTCACAAAAACATAGGAGGCCAAGTGTCGTAGAGTTTTCAGTACGATTGTGTCCTAACACTGTGAATCTGCTTTCTCTCTCTCTCTCTCTCTCTATTTCTCTGCTTCCCAATCCACACAAGGAGTTCACTCCCACTGTTACCTCTGCTGTTTTAATTAAACCTTGCTTACTCATTTCTGTATGTACTCTCTGCGTCACACTAGTAAATCCTAAGAATATGCCCTAAGAAGCCCCATATTCTTCCTCCATTTCCCCTATATTTTGAAAAACTGACCTCCTTCTTATAGGGTCTATAGTAGTTCACCACAATGCAATTGCAGTGAACACCGGATTGTCGACTCTCATTCAGTGAAAATCATTGCAGCGATTTGCTGAATTTACTGAGGGCAAGTAAATACTATACTTGCCCTACAGCACAATGGACCAACATTTACGCAAATCAAACTCACCCAAGTGGGGGGCTTAGCCCCCTACACCCCCCTAAGTATATATACCAACTCTGAGATTGCAGTACAGTGGAGAAAAGGGCAAAGTTGTGCTGTAGGGCAAGTATTTACTTGCCCTCAGTAAATTCAGTTAATTGCTGAAACGATTTTCGCTGAATGAGGGTTGATGATCCAGTGTTCGCTGCAATTGCATTGCAACAAACTGATATAGACCCTTCTTCTAGACTCTTTGTTCCATCTCTCACCTTGACTATTTGTAATTATTTCAACTGATTCTATTAACAGCTCCATTCTAGCCACTTGGCCCCTTCACCATGCTAGATAGTGGTAACTTCATGAAATCTAGCCTTGGCACTACATAACCAGTATACTTAATCACTGCTTGTCAGTTTCTTTTTTTACCTGCTTATAATAATTTCTCTTATCTCTTGTCAGACATCCTCTTTCCTGTGGAATGTAATCCTGCAGTCTGAAAGTTTGCAAACAACATACCTACAACTCACAGAGGCCATGGCTCCAGATCATAGGTTCTTAGTTATATATTAGGTTAATGACCACCAGGCCTTTATAAGCCTAGCCATGCAATCCAACCTAGATGCTTCCCCTGGTAACATGCATTTTAATGGGGGGTATATTTGTTAGGAAGGGTCTGTTAGTTAGGAGGTTGCTAAAAAGTTATGTAGAGGTGTTATGCTAGTTAGTTAGGGAATGTTTACTGTCAGCCTCTGTCTATAAGACACATGAGGGCAGCCCAAAGATGAATTTATGATTACTCAATCCAGTGTTAGCTAGGGAATGTTTATTATTGACCTCTGTTCATAAGAGGCTTGGTGGCCAGCCCAGGAATGAACTTGTAATTTCCCATCTAATGGTTGAGGTTATGTTTAAATAGGGTTAGGGATGGACTCTTCTTCACATTGATGGGGAACCTATTCCAGAGCATGGGGATCCTTTGAGTCATACATATGTCTCACCAGCATATTCTATTTATGTCACAAGCAAAGTTCAAATTCCTGGATCTAGTGTTTCTGGTGCTGCTCATTTTGCACATGTGCAGAAGCTCCATCAGAGCTGGATTTAAGGAAGCATTATAATGCCAAGCACAGATCGTCTGTCAACAACCTGTAGAGGCCAAGTATAGAGACAGGGCTCTAATGTGATCTTTCTAGGACAGTGTGCTAATACCCTGGATTCTCTTGTTGAGGAACCTCTGTGGCACTCCATCTGTTGCATATCCCTAGTCAGGCACATGTGGAAGGGGTCATTATATTCCATGATGGGTCTTATAAGGGACAAGTAGAGTAGCACTATAACTTCCTTGGACCTGGATATCATACCTTTACTTACAAGTTGGGTAACACAGAATGATTTTCTTACTGCCTTGGCTATGCATTGGTCAAAGGTCAGATTACTGTCTACAAGTTACCAGATCTTTAACTCTTGGGGGTGTCTTATCAATGGAATAATTTGCTTAGGTAGATATTTTCCCATAAGATACTCTAATGCACTTCTTTGCATTGAGTTTTGATCCATGGCTTTGGCACTAGTCACTTGTCTGTGTTAGACCCTCTTGCAGGACGTTAGTGTCATGGGGTAATACCTCTTAATTTGCAGTTGCCTCTGAATTCAGCTTTTGACATTAGCCTTGACCTCTGAGAAGTAGATGCCAAAAAGGAGTAGGCTCAGCATTGAGCCCCGTGGTACTCCACTGGTGACCATCCTCTTGGTGGAGGTGGACTCACCAATCCTGAATTCTTGGGTCCTATTTGTGAGCCAGCTGCCAATCCAGTGAGTTGTGTAGGGATTTACACCTAGTTTGTTGAGTTTGTCCACAGTACCTGAGTGAGGTATTGTGTTGAATGCCTTAGGCAGGTCTAGGTAACAACGGCAATGCAAGAAACTCATTTTCGTCTTTCTTGCAGAAGCGGATTGAGGATGCACTGTAACAACAAGTACATTATGCCAAGCACGCCTGCACTTGTAGTCTTTGATTATTTTAAATTGTACTGATGTTTTTCTTGCCATCACTGATGAATTGTGCAAGAAATCTGGAGTTCAAATAAAAAACAGCTTGTAATAAAATACAAGAAACTTTATTTCACCATCCAGTAAGCACTTTTGTCTCTTTGCGAGACTTCTTCAGACTGACTGAACTGCAATTTGACATCATATTTATGCAATTAACTTAATTACATAATTGCAATTAATGTTTTATTCTTTTCTTCCTTAAAAACACTTTAAAATTCTCCATGTTATTTAAACCTGGAGGTTAACATGCATCCATTTTCACTTGCCATGCATATTCCCTCCAGCTCAACTCTTCTGCATTAAATAAAATTTCATAGTTAACAATTTGGTCTAAAACAACAACCTTAAAAAGTTTTACTTTTGCTATTACTGTAAAGATTGCTAAGGGCATTTTTTCGTCCTTTGTTTTAATTGATATAAATGTTCATAAATTCTACGGCAAAGATCCCTGGTAGTCCTTCCAACATAGAATGTATCACAAGAGATAATATCAAATATAGAGCATATTTTGACTTGCATGACTATCTTCCATTAATTTTAATATTGATATTATTGACTTTTATCTCAGTGATTCCTGCGAAGTTACAATCATGACATCTATACATTCCTGTCTTTTCATATCTTATTTGGGGAAGGCTCAATTTGGACTGAAAGAAAATTTTGAAACTTTTCTCACAAACAAGTGTCTCTCACCTACAACTTCTTTAACATCTGGAAAACTACTTACTACTTTCCAGTTTTCATAAATGATGTTTTTTAATAGCCTTCTCATCTATACTGCTGATCACTTGAATGGAAATATTATACTGTTTGTTACTTTTATTTCTTTTGGGGTTCCTCTCCCCCCTATTTCTTTCTGCTATTATTTTGTTCAGTTTTTCATTAACTATTTCTCTTGGATATCCTCTTCTTAGAAATTTTTTGCACAGTACGTTACTTTCAGTGATGAAATCTGAATCATTGTCTGTCAGCATATCAAGTCTATTAAGCTGACTTCTTATTATATTAACGTTAGTTCTCTTAGGGTGCATATGTGTTGTTTTGTATTTCTTTTTTATAAATCTTTGTTAACAATTTTCTAGACTCTTTATACACTATTACATCCAAGAAGTGCAGTCTATATGTATCCCAGTTAAGTAAAATAACTTTTAAATATACACAAGCATTATTGAAGTAATTTAAAAAATTGTGTAATGTTTCAATGTCCCCTCTCCAAATAAAAAAAAATATCATCAATAAAATGTTTGTATGCAATATTGTTTCTTAGAAATCTGGAGTTCACTCACTATCACCACTTTTTCTTGTGAGCATGCTGTCTCTCATCTCACTTCCCTGTTTTCTATCTGGATTCATCCATGCCAGCTATAATGCTGTGCTTATAATCTATAACATTATCCATGTTCTCTTCCATACTGAGTAGAAGAGTTGTTTGATTATTAGACCAAACAACCATACACAATATTCCTTCTTACACCCACTATTCTAATAGCCACTGTCTTCTCCTTTCTCACTCCAATCTGGCTTTGGATACATACAGAGACAGTAGACAAGGTGGCCATCTTCCTTTATGTCTCTACAGAACTGCTACCATTATGTAATAACTGTTTAAAGCAGAATATGAAGCATAATAACCACACAAAAGGCCATATCTTTTATGTCCTTTCATCAGTTAAGTGGTCCATATACATTTTCAAAGATTGCTTCACATTTGTTATAACTATATTTCTAGTTTGTCTGCTAGTTTAAATATTAATTTGCATTTCTGCAAAACATTTTAAAGCAGCACATTCTTCCTTACTCAAGTTAAAAGTACTAAAAATTATCTTGTAAAATGTATCATATAATAATTAAATATTGTGCATAACCAGCTCTGGAAAGCTTTTTATAATAAAATTGTCACCACCATCATCACCACCATCATCATCATCATCATCATCATTATCTCAATGTCAAAGCTAATCTTCTTCTTCTTTAGTGTTTTCCCAGTTAGGGGTTGCCACAGAGGATCACCTGTCCACTCATGATTGGCAGTGGATTTTACGGTGTCGAGTTGCCAGCCTGGTACCCAACCTTCCACAGAAGGCACACACATGCACTCACGCTTAGGGCCAGTTTAGAGTGTTCAATCCACTTACAGCATGTTTTTGGGATGTGGGAGGAAACTGGTGCACCTGGAGGAAATCCACGTGACCACAGAGAGGACACGCAGACTCCGCACAGAAGGCACCCCAGCTGAGGATTGAACCAGAGAACCTCTTGCTGTGAGGCGGCAATGCTAACCGCTGCACCACCACGGCCGCCCCAAAGTCATAGCTAGTAATACCCAGTAAAAGCATGGTGAGGGAATCAATACATGTAGCAGCTATATGTAGTTATAGTAAATTAATAAATTGATAAATTAATAAATGTAATTTCCCAACTGAGGTAAAACACTGAATTTTAATTTTGTGCCATTGAGGAACTACAGATGTAATGAAACTGAGTACATACTTTAAAACACATAAAGCCATATAATTCAAATACATTTGTTAAAATATGTAACTCCATATCAGTCAGATAAATTCTGTAACTAATATTTTCAGAGCTGTTATTAGATTCTTCAAATAAGCACCCTGTCAAATCACAAGGAAACACGGTATGAATAATCACATTTTCAGCGAAAGTTACCTTTTTACTTGTGGTAACTTTTAAGTTGTGAATGATTGTAACTTTATCCATTTGGCTGATAACCTAGTTTGTGATCTTTTCTAAACTCTGAATTTATTCTCATGTTGTATATCAATTCTGGCATGAGTTCCATTTGTTCTTGTGGCTTCATTATCAGATTATGTACTCAGACTACCTGAAACAAAATTACAGCTGCAGTTTAAGTTTCAAGTTCCACTTCCTCTGCCTGTGCAGTCATGATTCGGCATTGATTTGTTTCCTTCTATGTGTTTCCACTACTCCGATTGCAGGGACCCCTGTATTTCCCTAGTAATGCAGTATTCATATTTCAAACTTTAACGTCTTGATTTTTTTATGTTAGAGCAACTAATTTTCCCCTTCTGTGTTATTATTTGATTATTTCAGTACTCTGTTCAGTTCAGCTACATTTATTTTAAAGCTGTGCATCGTATTTTAAAGTTTGCTGATACTTTATTTAATTGTAACACACCCCATTAAATCAAGATGTTTAACTACTCTATTGCAAACTGACGTATTTCAAAATCCTGCATTTTTCAAAACATTTATCACCATCATTTACGTTATCAACATTTTGTGCTAGTAATTCTTAAAACAATCAAACATCTAGGTGCCATTTTTTTGTTCTAAATATTTTTAAAGTGAGATTAGTAAAATGGACAATTGTTTTTGTATTAGTGATTTCTCAAGTTCTGATATACTTGCCTATGCTGCATGAGGAAAACGCAGTTCACAGTTAATGTTAATGATTCAAATAATTACATAAGTCTCTCATCCATTCAAATAGTTACATAAGCCTCTCATCCATTTTTTATTTGTACTTATCCTCCAAATTGTTTTGGCAATTGGGCTCTGTGGTTGATGTATTCCCTGTCTAGAACTTATTAATAGCCCACTGCAAGCTTCCTGGGGGTTATGATTTGTTGAAAAGATGTTTAGGAAAATCATTTTAACAAATGTATATTAATCATGTATATTATTCTATATGGGTATGAAAATATACTTACATATTTATTTGTGTGTGTGAGTGTATGTGCATATATACTGGATCACATACGTTGCTCAGATGATCATTAATTTGGGCAACAGGGAAGCTAATCAACACATGCCCTTTCCCCAGTATGGGTAATGGAATATTTAAGTAGCAGAGAATGTGGGGGGTGCTGACAGGTTTGCCCGCTGCCAAAAACATGTTTTTTGTACTGCGTGCTCTAAAGTTATTTCTTGGAGCATCCACATTACTGTACCAATGTTGAGTTGTTGACTTGTTTTCTAGACCTTTTGCGCAGTGATATACAATTTTCCATATATATATATATATATATATATATATATATATATATATATATATATTATACATACTCTGTTTATCTCTGCCCCATGGGCATCCCTCAGTAGTGTGCATGGCTGTAAGTACCATTTCTGCTGTAGCAGATTCAATGGCATCTGTTTCTGTTTAACTTAATTTAAGAAGCCCTGTACTGGTGTGTTAGTACTTCTGTTATGCACCTGGCTTAAGTGTGTAACTCCACCTGTAAAATATCTATGCTGTCTCGGTCATTTCCTATTTAATGTGCAGCTGTAGGTTTAATTACATTAAGGAAGTAATGACCTTTTACTGTTAAACTTGCTGTAGTTTACTGTTTACAGTTTGGGAATGCTCTGTTTCAACTTGACTTAGCCTGATTTTGTTAAACAGCTTACTAGAACATATTGCTGTTACTGCTTTTAAATTGGAACTGAGTGCTCTCATCTGTGTTCGGCCACCATGTTGCATGTTGTTTATTCTATCGGCGTGCTGTTTCAACCTGTGTTAGTTAGATATTACTGCTTAGCTTATTTGAGCACCTGTTCTATTACTGTATTGTGTGGAAACTAATGATTTTACTGTAATTTTTTGCCCTGCCACAATGCTGCTCAGTTCTGTTGGCATACATAGCTAAGTAGCAACAAATAACTGGAAAAGTTTACTGTCAATGAATTACTCTGTATTCTGTATAATTAAGATGGTGATAGACTGAATTTTATATTACTGAACAGAATAACTTACTTATGAATTATCAATGCTTGTTCCTTAACTAATTTATTTGATTAAGGACTGCTTAGCTAAACTACTTAAATTGTGGTATTTTCTTGTCTGTCTCTTATTCTCCCTTTATTATTTTTTTTCTGGCTTCATGTTGACATCTATCTTTTTCCATACAGTCCCTTAACCACATTCAAAAGTCCCCTTTTCCTCCCATTTATTGTAACAAAAATATACATTTTTCCAAAGCTTTGCATTTATTTTATATTCTACCTCCTTGATGCTCTACTAAATCTGCTTTTGAGTTCACATAGATAAAAAGATGCTTTTAGGTACTGACCTGGGCTAGCTGGTTGATTGTTTTCTCATCTCACAGCTTTCTCCAAGTCCTGATTCAACCCACTCCGATCACTCTCGCTTTGCTCAGGCTTACTCCGCTCCCCTACCTTACCCCCATTCCCATCCCCCCTCTTTTTTCACACTTATGCACTCACTTTAATTAACCACACCCCCACAACCACTCAATTTACTTCTTTCAGCCAATCCTAGCTATCCATTCACTCAGAAACTACCTCCTCCACCCTATTACTCTAATTAACTCTTAACCACCCTCATGTCTTTCAATCAACATACAATATGTTACTCATCCTACTTAACTCCCTCCTTCTACTCACTCTTTCCTACTCCACCTCCTATCACTACCACCACTCTCACTCTTCTCCTACTATCTCCCTCAATCACTAAAATCCAGTAACCTCTATAAACTTCTCAATAGCTTCCTCACTGTTTGCTCACTTTCAAACTCTCTCACATAAATTTAAAATACTTCTCCCTCCCTCTCCCCCCACAAAACCTAAACCCAAACTTCTCTTTTACAGCCCCCTTACCACAGCATACAAACCCTCCTTTCCAAGCCTTCTGCTGGCCGGCAATACTCACTCCAACCCTGGGCCACCCTCCAACCCAACCACAGGTACCCATACTCATCCCTCTAACACCTCCACTACATTACCTGACAATTCTCCCTCCTTGCCTTCCTATACCCCTTATCCAAACTCCTCAATCTCACATCCCAAAACCTTGAAAATACTCTCCCTCAATATTTACAGCATTGCTAACAAAGGTACTTCTTTTCATGCCCTTATCTTTCACTACAATCCTGACATTCTCACCCTCTCAGAAACATGGTTAGAACCTCATATTACAGACTCTGAAATCCTCCTCCCTGATTAAAACATCCTCCATCTCGATCGACACATGAAACGAGGTAGTGGTGTAGCTATCGTATACTCTGACAAACTTTCTCTCTATCCTCTACCTACATCTCCTACCATTTTCCATTCAGTTGAAATTCTTATTGCTAACTGTAAATTAAATAATCAGAAAAACCTAGCCATAGTAGCAATTTATATCCCACCTGGTGACAGCATCCCTACCCTTGAACACTTGTTTTCCTGGGTATCTCAAAACATTTCTTATGAGGCTATCATCCTAGGTGATGTCAATATTGACTGGAACTCCCTTAATTTCTACTCTCCCATTACTAGCATCAATCTCTTTGGATTTTCTCAACTCATCACCTCTCCCACCCGTATCAGTAAACACACAAATAACATCACTACCCTTGACTGGACCCTCACCTCTAACTCAAATCTGGATCACAATGCCACCAATACAAAGACAGCCATAAGCTCTCTAATTTCTGCCCAGGTACCTTCAATAATATTCTCTTCTCTATTAAATGGTCCTTTCTGTATACACTCCCTCTCAATGAGGCTGTCTCCAAATTTAACAAAACCTTCCTGAATATCCTAAACTCCTTAGCCCCCACTAGAAAAATAAGAACAAAAACAAACTTTGCTCCATGGGTAACTCAATCCACCCATTAACTAATGCTTAAATGAGACAGTACCTGGAAAACCTGGCAAAAAATAAACTCCTTTCACCATCTCCAAACCTGTACAGAACTTAGGAACCTAACCATGAAACAAGTCAATCTGGACAATAAACAATACTTTCATAAACCACTAGACAACCCCAACTCCAGCATGAAAAAGTTTTGGAAAAGTATCAACAAACTCTTACATCCAGGCAAACCTTCTGTCCCCAGCCCCTCTACATCTGTCATTTCATTTACAACAAATATTACTAAAGCAGGGGACACTAACAAACAAGTCTCATGCCTCTTCCTTGACCTGGCTAAAGCCTTTGACACCATTTCCCATACCCTACTGCTCTCAAAACATTCTTCCCTTAACCTCTCCTCTTTTACTATGCTATGGTTCTCCAGTTGCATCTCCAACAGATTTCAGTCCATCAAATGGCCTTCTGCCTCCTCCCCCTTCCAAAGATGTGTCCCCAAAGGTCAGTCCTTGGACCTCTCCTTTTTAATATCTTTACAAATAACCTACACACTTCCTGTCCAAACTCCTCACTAATACAATATGCAGATGACTCCACTATTATCTCATGCTCTGATAACCTTCCCCACCTCCCTGCTCTTACTCAAGATCCCTTCCTTTCAGTCTAGAAATCACTGACCAATGATCAACTACTTCTTAATCCTAAAAAAAACTTCTACTCTTCCTCCCCAAATCACTACAGCAACACAAAAATTCCTTCACAGTATCTTCTCTTAATAATACACTTATCTATGTTGAACCATATACTAAACATATGGGTGTAATCATAGATGACCAAATAAAGTTTGACATACATATTCAGCAAGCCATCAAAATCCAATCTATTGGCTAAACTATCTTCTGGCAAACTGTCCTCTCTCCATTCCCTTTTAATACTGGAGTTCCCCAAGGATCAATTCTGGGCCCCCTCCTGTTTAATATATTCCCTAACAATTTTCACTCTGCTACTAACCTCTCTACACTTCTACAATATGGTGACGACTCCACCCTTATCACATCTGCCCACAACATCCCTGAACTCCTAACTCTCACTCAACAAACCCTCACTTCTGTCAAAACCTGTCTCTCTGAAAACCAACTAATACTTAATCCAAACAAAACCAAACTATTTCTCTTCTTCCATAAAACACTCACAGCACAAACCCTATTTCTTTATGACCTCTCTAAATAACACCATTATTAAACCCAAACCCCATACCAAAGTACTTGGAGTAATTATTGATGCTGAATTAAAATTTGATAGTCATATTCAACAATGTATAAAAAAGATCCACCAGAACCTTGGATTTCTTTATCGCAACCAGAAATTTCTATCACCTTCCTCCAAACCCTCCCTTGCTCAGTCTCTTCTTCTACCCTGCTTGTTTATGTGGTCCCTGACCTTACTAATGTTTAAACAACACATCACCAAACTAGAGCAAACATATAATAAAATAGCCAAATTTGCCGCCAGTCTCCGATATAAATCTCACCACTGTCTTGCCCTTAAGCCATTCCAATGGCCAGAATTCTTTAAACAACTACTTCTACCCCAACTACACATTACACACTCTATCCTGAATGATCCTTCCTCCTGCCCCTCTATCTCCAATCTAGGCTCCTAATAATACCCCATCATCACCTCTGTACTACCAGCAAACACATCCTCGACATATACAAACCCAATAAAAATATTGGAAAGTCCCTCTACAAATACTCTATAGCCCATGTTTGAAATTCCCTCCCTCACAACTTAAGAAGCATTCATCAAAAATACCTGTTTAAAAAATAACTTAAACTTCTTCTTCAAAAGATATGGTCCTGCCCATGTAACACCTTCACTTGACCTAGTCCCCTCTCTTTTCAACTTAACTGATTTTCCCTATTAGCTCATTACCTCCCTGTACTTGTTTTATAAGCCTTTTTTCCTCCCTTTCCTCACTTGCATTGTATGTATATATATATATATATATATATATATATATATATATATATATATGTATATATATATATATATATATATATATATATATATACATATATATATATATATATATGGGTCTACTTCACTTACTCGAATGCCCACTCACCAGACGACTGACATTCGGAACAATGACATTCCAATCCAAGGTAAGTAACTGCTTGGCCATCCTGTTGAACTTTGCCCCTTACCCCCATGGTAGTGTGATCACGGAGTTGGTATATTTAGTTAGGGGGTGTGGGGGGAACCCAAATGGGTGGGTTTAGTTTTGTTTTGTTTTTGGATAGCCAAGTGGTTACTTACCTCGGGTCGGAATGTCGGTGTTTCGGATGTTGGTCTTCTGGTATGTCGGTGTATTTGTCTCGGTAAAGTGAAAGTTGATTATGTTGGTGTTCGGGTAAGTGAAGTAAATGCATATATATATATATATATATATATATATATATATATATATATATATATTTATATACATTTATAACATCCATTTTTGTATATATCCAAATGTTTATTCTATGTGAATGTACTTCATATGTGATATTCTCTAGACCTGCCAATTGTTATTTGACCTATTCTATGTACTGGCATGCTTCAAATTGTTGACTTGTACTATGATATCTGTTGATTTTATTTATTTATTTTTTTGCAACTACTGTCACAATTTGTAATATTTCTGGATCTGTTCTCCTCAAGTCTCCACTGAAAATGGGCCCCTGTCTCAGCTGGACTAACCCGCTTAAAAATGTCAATAAAAGAAATAAAATAAATAAATAAATATAATACAGTAAGAAATAATTACCTCATCCCTTTAATTCATAATTTAAGTAAGGTATTAAATAAAAAATGTAAGAAGTGTAACAAAACAGTTAAATCATGATCCTTTAAATATTATTGTTTTATTTAGAATGCTTTTAAGTAGCTGTAAGGCCTGCATTTTCATATTTATTGCACATTCTTAAGAATAATGGGATAATTAAATAATTGCCTATTTTTTTTACTATTTAAGTGACTCTTTAGGGATTACAATATTCCCTTTGAAACAGTGAGCTAACACACCAAAGACTTGTCTTTTAGATGAATAAAACAAAGCAACAGAATAAATAACAGTTTGTTTATCAGTGTTTTATTCAAACATTATGCCTGTTTCACTCATTAAAACAACTGTTATAAGTGTCTAATCATTAAATCTCTGAAAAGGACATACAAAAGCTGTCATTTCTAAACATGTATGAAGCAGGTAAGACAGCAAGCATGTTGTTTTTGAGCTATTTGACTTTTTAAACTGAGGTGCCTTGAGTACTTTTCAAGCACACAGCCCTGTTTGCTTTGTATGTGTATGTATGTGGTCTTTTGAACATTTTCTTGCCATGGTATACTTGTATGCCTTGCATCATATTGTATTCATGTGTGACTAGCATATTATGCAAGATTGACATGGCTGATAAAAGTTCCATAACGATAATGTCACTGCGCAGCAGTTTTGCACTTAAAAGTCATAAGGATTCCGAATTGCATGCACCTACTGTGTGTAGTTTAACATGTTACCGAATGCACCTCTGTGGCTTTGTGATACATTTAATCTTCAGGATTTGCATTTTACTTACTATCATTCTGTTATTATGTCAGTATGCTCCCTTTCCCATTGCCTCAACTTTTCTGCAGAAATCCTTTTTCCTTTTTGCATTTCTAATATCACCATGCTTGTAGTCAGAGAGCTTCATGTAATTAATATTACGATTTAGGGTATCAGTTTGATTAAATTTAGTAGAAATATAGTTTCTCTGAAAAAAACATAATAGTCTGAAATGGCATTTGCTCAAGGGTTAATACTTGCTTTTTCACTGTGTTGTAACCTCCCAGCTCCCCATGCAGAGAGCTTCACCCAATGTGCTCTGTATCAGCTCTGACACTTCTACGCTTTTGGGAAATGCTATTCCTCTAAAACAGCACAAACTCACTTAGTGGGCTATTTCCAGGCATGCACACATCTTGCACATTTGGTTTTGATCTACTGCCCTACCCCATTTATATTGCTGAACTGCAATTTGATGTTTTATATGGTGTCCTAATTAGTTATTGAGCATGCACTTATTGTACCTAGTAAATATCAAAACAGCAAATTTTTATTAAAAAAAAAAAAACAAAAAAAACCCCAAAAAACAAAGTTGGCAGGAGATGAACTGGTGGGCTGCATCCCAATTTATAATACTCCAGATTGCACAATTCCAGCAGTTACTAGTATATTGATTTAACTATTTATAACTCATTAGATTTTGTTTTGTAGGTACCAAGATCAGAATCACTACACCGAGTATATTACCCAGTTCCGTTTTTTGTCATTTCCATTGAAAACTTATTAGACAAGTTGTGCAAGATGTAGTTGATTACATCTATACAGGTCAGGCTTTAATATCTTTTACCCGAAACTGGTTTCTAATTTGTCTAAAAGTGTTTGTACTGCTTTGATGAAAAGTATTACTCTATTTTATGGCAACATATGCAAAGAACTATGAATTATATTGTGCACTACTTTATCATTTGTACCCTGTACTTCAAGCAACTCTACCACCTATGAATAATTTAATTCAGATATCCATGACATGATTCTGCACTAATGCATTTATTTGCTACACAGTCTCAAGTGATCTGGTTTCTTCAGAAATCAAAGTATACCTTGCTGGAGCCTCTTTTGTTCTAAGTCTCTTAATGCATGTCTTTTTTTCTGAAGAGCCTTTAAAATATTTGCACTCAGTTTGATAGCACAGCCTTGGGATGTATTCATAATTTTGTCCCAAGGCTGATGAAGTAAAATATAGATAGGCCCTCCCCAACCAAACTCAAAGATGTATAGTCAGAAACATATAAACCTTCATTACTTAATCATGCTTTTCTTAGTTTGTCCTCCATGTGCACTAGGCAGTGGAATGAACAAAACATGGCACAACCTCACTCTGTGCTGTTCACTGTAAAAGGAGACTGCGACCTTGGCATAGTGATGGTGTATTTTGTGTGTGTGTGTGTGTGTGTATGTATGTATGTGTGCACACTCACGTGTATGTTTCTGTGTTTATGTGTTTATGTTTGTGTGTGTGAACTCACATGTATGGTGTTCTGTGTGTGTGTTTGTATGTATGTGTGCATGCATATGTATATATGTGTGTGGGTGCATGTGCATGCGTATGTGTATAGAAGTAATAGTAGTGGTATGTAGCACAGATAGGGAGCACAGACATGTAGTACTGAGCCCTGCACATTTCCACACTGCAAAATGTGCTCATGGTTCAGCAGTACTCTTATGATAAATAGCAGTGAAGCAGCTTGACCAATATATTACAATAGCACACCAGCACTTTAGAAGTGACTGTAAGGAGTACAGTGGTACAGTGCTCTGTGCACAAAGAGCAAAATACAAAGAAAGTGATAAAGCAAATAGCATGCAAAGGAACAGCATGTTAGAACTATGGATAGGAAACAAAATTTAATCCAGGACTGCACCCTGTACTAGTAATAGACAGAGGCAGCTCCTAAATGCTTTATCCCGTGCATGGGTCCCCTAAAATTATCTATGGCATGATCCCATTTATTCTCATTAGGGTTAATATATAATCATCGACCATGGGATGGTTAAGGTCAATCTATAACCAAATGGGATAGGTTATTTTGATCACAAAAAAGGAAACTGGTTAGGCTTAAAATGGCATGCAGGGGCAGCTAACCAGTAATTGCCTATGAACCTATAAATTGTATATGAAGTATAGAGCATTCAACATTGGATCATTCTGCACCTTATATGTAAATAGAAGAGCAGGTGGTTGGGAGGGCGTTCTGTGTCAAAGATGTACACCAGTGCTGCAGTGCATATCCCATATGTAAATGCAGCGCAATGTGTGGGTTGAGCTGGATACCATTCATACCTAGTTAGACTGCACAACAACCTTACAAAGAAGCACAAGTCTCTCACTAGGTGAATGACATTACTTGGGGTACACAGTAACACAATGTTTCTTATGAATGACAGCACATCAGGTGCTTGAAGGTATTAAGACGTCTTAAAGATATGGACTGTAGCAGATCAGCAGTGTAACCCATACAGGTTTACAGTACTCAAGGTGTGAGTATCTACCTGAATGTAGAGAACACTGTCCAGCAGGTCTGTGCTTCTTATACCCTAATAATACTTATCACACCAATACAGACCAAATTATGGCTGCACAGCACCACCACGAAGTTAACAGGCTATGGCAATTCACAGTTCGACCACTGAATCAAGACTAGTTCTCTGAAATGTGGACAGCAGCTCAGACATGTGCAGCACTGCTGTTGTTCTCATTACTTTTGTCTGTGAAGCACCTTTTTATCTGTGTCTCATCTGGCCGTCATACTCCTTGGCTGTCTTCGTATACTGCTGTGTCCTACTATGTTTGCAGCATGTACTGGGACAGACTGGTAATAATGCATAATACCTGTACAGATCAGTGCTGTCATGTAGTCACAGTATTTGGTTCTCTTTGAATCACATGTTGGCCTATTCCTTGAATTTTAATGATGTGATTATCCTGCACGTTGTAGACTACATCTTGGAAACTGTCATTTAACATGCATACATTTATGACATGAAAATGTCAATTTCTGCTGCTGATGCAGTATACAGTCATTAATCATATGAAAGAAAAATATTTGGAGTATACAGCCATTAACCACAGAAAAAAAGGAAAAATATTGCTTCCAATTTAAGGCATAATATCACCTGCAAAACATCCAGTTTTTTATTCATTCCAACTGGTATTATCAACACTTCAACAGAAACAGTCCCACAAGACCTAACATTCAGAGCAGAATTTCTCACCTGCCTTAGCTTCAGGGATATCCTTTGGGATGTTACCCTTCATGGACACCATCCAAAACCTCTTCTAGTTTCCTTCTTCCTAAAGCCGATTCTCATCGCTTTCCTGTCTTACTCTTGTTTGCTTGCCTGTCTTAGCCTTAAAGGCACAGTACTCTGTAGGCTCAGCTGCCACCATTGTGCCACATGAGCCACCACAATAGACCCACCAGTTCAAGCCCCAGTGCATGGAGTGTATGTATGTCCAAGATATTCCATCTATGTTAATGTGGCTGTATTCTGGATGAAGTTTAATTCTGAAGTTGTAGGGCTAGAGGGCCAGTACCCAGCAAGATTGCTAAGAGTTACTGACATTCTATTTGTAAAGCCACTGAAAAGGGGTCTGGTGTCTAGCAAGTGCAAACTCTCTTCCTAGAAAATATTATTTGACAGATGAGAGGATCCATTGGGGTCTATATAATTTCAGTGAATGGCCCCATCGCCGAATGGAACTACATTGAAAATACAATCATTTGAACCTAGCCATAGCCACCCACATCCCTCGCTAACTATATATACCAACTTGAAGATCACCCTACAGTGGGGAAAACGGCAGATTTCCTGATTCCACTGTAATGCAATTGGTTCAACAGATTGCATTTTTGATGCAGTGCCATTCGGTAAAGTGGCCATTTGCTGAAGTGATATAGACCCGACCCACTGGATTACTAGACACTTCCTTTCAATTATTGATTAGTGTTTCTTAGTGCTCTTTCTGCTGCTGTGACATATAGGATATTCCAACTCTGCCATCATCTGAGGCCATAGTGTATCACTGTCCACTTCTGAGATATTGGTGTGTACTACAACTAGGAGAACACAGATCACAGGTTGTGCACCTTGCCAGGGGTAGCCACTTTGCATAAAATTGTCCCTAGGTGATTAAGTAATTTTGACTAATGTCATCAAATGGGCATGGGCATTTGCTGATGATAAGTGGGTTGAGGACTCAATCTACTCCAACCTATGCCAGGGACCTATGCTATTGGTGGGAGGGCTGTATGTACAACTATTAACCAGTGTGTGCCCACAATAAAGCTCAGCTGTTGGCCGGCAAGTGCCCAGTTGCCCAGCTTGGGTTACATGAGATAGCTCTGTTGAGTGAAAGCTGGACATAAAACCAATCAACTTGCCAAGCATGAACTAAGGATTGCTACACTCACTGTAGGTTCACTGACAGGATGACATTATGGGAAGGAGGAGACTGAATATCTTATGTATTTAGAAGACAAGATGGAAGGGCAGTACAGCAAAGCCACTTTGTTAGGGATCCAGAGTCTACTACTCAGGAGGACAGAGTAGAAAAGGTGCGGGAATTGTGGTGAGGGAGAGGCTTCAGAAGACAGTGAGGAACATCATCAGAATTAGTGACAGACTTATGGTAATCAAACTCCAGTGTAAGACTAGGGCACTATTCATAATCTCAGCCTGTGCCCCACAGCAAGTCAGGGATAATGAAGAAAAGAGTGTATTCAGATGACATTTGCAAGACTTACTAGATACAGCAGGTCAGCATGAAATGGTATTGATACTGGGTGACCTGAATGCACATATCAGGAAAGACAGATAAGGATATGAAGACTGCCTCAGTCCAAATGGCAGGGGCAACAGGAATAAAGAAGGTGAGGCCATTCAATACCTCTGTCTGGAAAATGTCTTGATATTGGCCAACACATGGTTCAGCAAGAAAGACAGTCACAAGATCGCATACAAGAGTGACCAACGGGCAATCCAGGTAGTAAGTAAAGGGCACTGGTTAGAATCAGGGATTGGAAAGTTATCCCCTGTGAAACAGTCGGCCATCAGCATAAACCACTGGTTCTTATAATCATCTGCGAGCAGTGGTTAGAGAAGGCTTTAAGGTCAGCAGTGAATAGGCTGAAGACCAGGAAGTTGACTCCAGAGAAAACACAAGAGTTTGAGGAATTACTTTGAACTTTAGCACCTCAGGAAGAGGAGGAAATAGGTGGAGTTGAAGAAGAATGGCAGTGCTTCAAAACAGTATGTGTGAGGACTACAGAACAGATATGTGGCAGAGCCAGGTATGGAAATAAGTTACATGAGGAATGCTGGTGGTGGAATGCAGAAGTCCAGGAAGTCATCAAAAGAAAGGCTTGTAGGAAAAAATGGGAGCTAGACAAGATGGACCAAGCTAAGAAGGAATACTGATTGGCTAAAAAAGAAGCTAAGAGAGGAGTTGCAATAGCAAAGAACAAGGCATTGCAGCACTTTACCAGCTTCTGGAAAGTGACTTGGTAGATGGCACAGAGAAGCTCTATTAGGCTGCAAGGCAAAGGCAGAATGGTAGTCAGACACCATTCATAAGTGATGCCAGCAACAACTTGCTCACCAGTCCACAGAAAATCAAAAACAGACGGAAGGAGTACTTTCAGTAGCTTCTGACTGAAGAAAACCCAACAGAAGCTATACTGCCTCAGACACAACTTGCCATGAAAGAAGAGGAGGGGCCCACCCTAGAAAAAGTAAGAACAGCACTAAGGAAAATGAAGTCAGGGAAAGCAGCAACCTCAGATGAGGTCACAGCAGATATGATCAAGATGTTGCACAAGAGAGGGGAGAAATGACTCCTGAGAGCATTTATAGCAGTATAGAGAGAAAGGTGTATCCCAGATAACTGGATAATAAGCATACTAGTGCCAGTGGACAAGAACAAAGGGGCATTCACAACTGTGGGCAGTATCAAAATGTCACATTGCATGAATGTTCTGGAGACGGTGATTGATAAATCATATACAGATCAATATAAAGAAAGATGGGAGATGAGCAGTTTGGATTCAGATGAGGATGCAGCATGATGTTTGCAGTGAGACGTATAGTTGAGAAGAAACTACTGATGAACAAAGGGTTCAAGTGGGCATAACTGGAGAAAGCATTTGACAAGGTCCCAAGAAAGCTGATTTAGGTAGTCCTGCAGTGGTTGAAAATGCCTGAAACATTGGTAGGATTAATGCAGGCTATGTACAAGACCCAGTGACAGAAGGATGAGCAGTGTTCAGTCTCACAGATGGGTTCCCAGTGGGAGCTGGTGTGTATCAGGGTTCAGCTTTCAGCCCAGTGCTGTTTATACTGTTGATGGACCACATTAGCAAACAGGTCAGATGGGACAGATAAACACACAGTTGCTGTATGCAGATGATGTGGCATTACAGACAGGCTCTGAACAAGAACTTCAACAAAGGATAAGAGATGAATGAAAGAATCAGAGGGGCTGCAGTCAAATGGCACAGTGTGTTAGGGATAGTGTATTACAGATGAATGCCATTATTACTGTATGGTACAGAAATTTGAGCAGTGAAGGCAGAGCAATTGAGAAAGGTAGAGGTGATGGAGATGAACTGGTAAGATGCGTAGTATGGTACAGACAAAGAAATGAGGACTTCAGAACAGAAGTCAAAGTAGCTCCAATTGCAAGAAAGGTCAAAGGAAACAGATTGTGGTGGCTTGAGCACATGTGCAGAAAGGCAGAAGACACTTTAGTGAAGAAGATTTGACACAGACAGGAAGAAGGCAAGAGGAAACGAGGGTGTCCAGCAATAAGGTGGTTGGATTGTGTGACAGAATACTTGAAACAATCAGGCATGAGTGTCGAAGAAGGCCAGAGAGTGGCATTGAACCAAGAGAGATTCTGTCAGCTGACATGACACCCTGACTCCATGTAGAAAATGGGAAAAGAGGGTTGATGATGATAATGATGCTGATGACTGGAACTGTTTGGTGAGATAGGGATCTGTTAGCTTATTTTTCCATTTTCTGAAGGTTTGTTCAGATTCAACTGTCCAATAAACTTTCAGTATTTTCAGCCAGTGGCTTCACTATCCTTCAGCCTATTATATAGCCCAAATAGTGGGCTTCTGCCATGCCTAACTTGCATTTAGTCAAATTAAAAGTCACTCTAATTTCATGGTAGGAATTCAGAATGGCTTGGACTTTAAGCAGGTGGCTTTTCCAATCTTTAGAGAATGTTGCAGTGTCTCCAGGTAGGTTGTGGCATATCTGTATGGGGTCTCAGGGTCTTATCCATTAGTCTTTAGAATGATGTGGGTGCTCACCAAGACACAAAACACTGAATATTTATGTTTTTTCAGGTGACAAACCCTCCTTGCATGCCACATGTGGGGGGGGGGGGGGCTGCGTCACCAACATCCCTTGTCAATTAGCAACTCTGACATTACACTACAGTTTTGAATGGGAAAACCCCAAACCCAGCGGTACCTTGATCTCACATAATTACCCACCTGCACTGTGAGATCTTTTCATCTTTGGTGTTACGGCACTTTGATATTTTACTGTTTGCTGTTTTGGGCTTGCTGTTATAAACTTGTTGTTCTGAACACTCAACATTTTAATAGGGACCTGTTTAGACATATGTTAAAAATATGTTAGGATGTTAGTTGTTTAATTATTGTAGAAAGGGAGGTTTCAGTAGTAAAATAAGTAGGTTAGAGTTTGAAGAGCTTGTAGTTTTGGGTGTTAGTATGTTTGCTTTATAAAGAATATTAGTATGCAGTGTAACATGAGACAGATTTACACAGACAGAGATGTGAGGACAGATTGGGATGGGGAAAGGCTAGATGTATATAGGTTAGAAGGAGGTTAACTGTATATGAGAGGAGAAAAGTGTTTATGAGTAGTATTTATATAGTATCCTGGAGCTGTGCAGGAGCACCGCCAGTTATCTGATAAGTGTTTTTTCAGAAGTTTGTCTATTTGTCTTAGCTCTAAGGGATGGGGTTTCAAATTTTTGTAACATGATAAGAGTAAAGAGAATCGCTAGTAGAATTATATGATTTTCTGAGAAATAAACATAAGTAGGACCAGGCTACTGGTCACTTCATCCATTTAAAGCAAAATTCTGGCACTTTAGTTTCAGCTCTAATCACATCATGTCTCATACAAAGCTGCCTGATCATCCCTTTATGGTGTAAGAAAAGGCACAGGGAAAACTCTGCCATAATCTTTCTTACAAGCAACCTGTAGAAGCTCATAGGGTAGCAGACTCTATACTACAACTACCTGGTGCCGGCATTGGGTCTTCTGCTTTCAGATCATTAATACCAACTATAAGGAGCTCCCTCCTCAGACCCCTACAATTCTCACTGTCTGGCCCCCACTTTCCTTTAACTTAAATAAATAAATAAATAAATAAATAACCCCTTCCAATAACTGCACATGTGCAAAGAAACACCTACTTCCCTACTTGTCACCAACCATGCCTTTCCTAACAACTGTACATAGATGAATTCATGTGTATTGGCAAGAAAGCATAAACATGGAATCTGGCATTACTGAAAGCCAGGATGTCGCCAGGTTTGATTTGTTCTCATCTCCCCATAGCTGAAGCTATACAAACTAACTCTGAGAAATTCAAATTATTTTGTTTTTGAGCATAATTCTTAGACCCATATATATATATATATATATATATATATACATATATATATATATATATATATATATATGGTTTACCTATTATAATCACTGTAATGCCTATTCTGCTGACTTCTTGACAGAATTATGACTATTTACATGCCAGATGAACCTTGTATTATTATTATTTTCAAAGACTTTACCAGATATACCTTCTCTAATTAATAAATCAATTATGTCAGCTCCTATTCCTAATCCATTTATTTATGTCTTTCAAAGGGCATGTGAAGATTATATTTATCATATTTTTTTCAAATATATATATATATATATATATATATATATATATATATATATATGGTAAAATGTCGTCAGTAGAAAGAGAAGTACTACATAAACTTAAAAATAATAAATAAATAAATTGTTATTCAAAAATGATGATAAGGGTAAGAACAGCAGACTGGACTTGGAATTTTACAATGACTGTATTGGAGATATGTTGTATTGGACATATATTAAATGATAAAAGTACATATGTAAACATTACTAACAGTGATAAAATGAAATTATTTCCAAGATAAAAGGTTGTATTATCATTTTTTCTAATATATATATATATATATATATATATATATATATATATATATATATATATATATATATATATATATATATGTGTAATTTAACAATTGAATTGTTGAATTATTTTCATCCTCCTTATCCTGTAGCACCTATGTTTTATGGTTTATCAACGATTCAAAATAATCTAGAAAGTCCACCACTGAGACCAACAATCAAATCATGAAGTTGGATAATGGAGACCATTTCCATATATTTGCAACAGCAATTAAAGGGAATGTTTCTGTCAGTGAGAATATATATACATGATACTAATAGCTTTTTAGAAAAGTTACATCATTGCTATAAGGAAAATAAAAATGAGAATTATATATTTGCTAAAGTGCACTCTCTTCAGGGTAATACCTAATACATATGGAGCAGAAGCAATAAGGACATTTTTAGTGAAGTTCACTGATAAAAGAAATGTTCATATAAACATTTTATGTGAGGTTCTAACAATTGTTTTAGAAAATAATCTATATTCTGGATAATTACTAGCTTCAAAAGCAAAGGGTTGCCACGGGCACCCCTTGTAGCAAAAATCTATGCTAATGTAATTATTGGTATGTGGAAAGAGGAGTTCATTTTTAGTAGAAATAATATGTTTTATGAATATATCATTTTATAAAAGATTTGTTAATGTGTTTATATTATGGGTGGTATATTATTACAACTGAATAACTTTATTGATTTTTGAAGTTTTAAAAGGTGTCATCAATGTCTTTAAAACCATATCATCATTTTTTTAACTGTTTAATTTCTCCAAATCATTTGGACCTCTAGTACCATGACAGGTATGGACTCCATTCCTAAGTCAAAGTATGATTAAAGTTCATAACATTAGTATTGTTTCAATTTTTTATGTTAGCCAAAAGTACTCTTCTTAGCACTTGCAATGCGACCAAAATTGAGTCCTGTAATTCATGTGGTGTTACATGTGTCAGTAGCATATCTAAATATGACTGTAAATTCTTTTTTATGAGCTCCTTTGCTCCTACTACTGTTGTAACTGTCTGGGTATTCTTCTTCCTCACTGACCTTGTTTCTACTTGCAAATTCTGGTATTTTATAAGTGTGTCTTTCTCTGTACATAAAACACTGTAATGACTGGATGAGGTGAGTTCACTGATCAGTGATAACATAAAACACTGTAATGACTGGATGAGGTGAGTTCACTGATCAGTGATAACATAAAACACTGTAATGACTGGATGAGGTGAGTTCACTGATCAGTGATAACATAAAACACTGTAATGACTGGATGAGGTGAGTTCACTGATCAGTGATAACATAAAACACTGTAATGACTGGATGAGGTGAGTTCACTGATCAGTGATAACATAAAACACTGTAATGACTGGATGAGGTGAGTTCACTGATCAGTGATAACATAAAACATTGTAATGACTGGATGAAGTGAGTTCACTGATCAGTGCTAATTTTGTCTTCTTTTTATGGACTCCTCTATCTAAATTTCTTGCATCTATTTTCTGAACTGTTGGTAATGGGTGATACTATGTGATATAAACTTCATCATTCTCTGTAGTATTCTGTGGATCATGTTTGAGATGCTTCTCATCTACATCAATATTGTAATGTTTGCACAATCCCCAATGCAACTGACTTGTCAAAATTTTATGCCTTTCAGTATGCAAACTTTTTGCCATTATTGTATAACACCCAGCAACAAGATATGCAACAGTTTCCACTTCTGTTTTACAGAACCAGCATTTGTCTTTTTCTTCTACATATTCAATGGACTTTGTAAATCAACAGATAATGTAGGCCACCACCCGGGTCCACCAATATTAACCTTTCATATTCTGGTTTAAATTCACCTCACCTTAATCATTCCTGCATTAGATCCTGATGGAGTTTTCTGTACTTGCAACTATATTTATGCCTTTTCCACATTTCATGCCATCTCATCTGATCCTTTTCCTTATATTCCTTCTTTTGTTTTTTTGGTACATTCAGCTGCTGCCTGATTTTTGTTTATTCCTGGTTTGATTTCCATTCCCATTTTACACTGATATGCTTCTACTAAACTAAGCAGGGAAGCCATCTTAGACTTGTTCTCTTCATGTTTTAAAACTTTCACTATTTCTGGATCTGATGAAGTCAGCAGATATTTATGCAGTCCTATGATTGCAAATCTATACATGCAATCAATTTTGAGGTGGCCCATAACTCCTTCAGAATGAGGAATATATAAACACAGATTTTTATATATAATTTGATAAGCATGAAGCATTTTTTTGTTTTCCTGTCCAACTGATCCATTGCCTTTTAAGGCCAGTCAGTCGCCCCAAAACTGTAAGTTAGAACAAGTAGAGCAAATCAGTTTATAGTTTGGACTTTGTTCTTAGATGTCTGAGTTGTTTTCACTATTAATTTTAGTCTTCTAATGTATTCCTTACTGAGTTTTGTTTGTATTTGCTTATGTTTTATTTTCAAAACTTCAATTCCCAAATATATATAAACTCCCTGCTGCTCAGGTTCCTTTGTATCGCATTCTGGTCCCAAAATGATATCTTGTTGTTGTTGCCATTTTCCTACTTTTAGTGTTGATTTTGCAGATTTATCAAGACCAAATGACATTCTTATATCATCTGATAAAGTTTTTAACCACTTGCAGTTGTGTTATCAGTTCTCCAGCTGATGAACTATACAGTTTTAAATCATCTATAAAGAAAAGATTAGAAGTCTTTACACTGGTTTGTTTTCTGGGAACCAAATTGCAACCATGACCTAATTTATTAAGTAGACAGTTGAATGGGTTAAGGGCAAGACAAAAGAGAAGCAGTAACAAAGAAATACCCTGTAATATCCTCCGCTGAATTTTTATCTCTGGGATAATAATTTGTCCTCTATCATGGCTTAGCTGCAAAGTGGTTTGCCACTCTTTCCTGGTCACTGCAATATAACTGATCAATGTAGGGTGTATCTTATACATCTGTAAACACTACTGTATCCATGAATGTGGGATGATACATGTTTTTACCAGTAGGTTTTACAACATAGTAGCTGTTTATGCTGGCACTCTGATGAAATTTTACTAATTTGAATATTATGTAATCAATTAATTTAGTATGGTGTATAAAAAGGCTTCTTGACTTATGGGTAATTGTTCTGATGAAATCCAGTTACTAGAGGACGAAAGAGCTTAACCTCCATTGTTGTTTTATGAGTTTTTTAAGTAATAAATTTATGTTTTGAGCAGCACTCGACTCTGAAGTCTTTTCTCACTAGTGTGAATATAAAAAGAAGAGGAAGTTGAAGCAAATTCTCTGTTATAAAGAAGAGAAGAATGTAGTGAAAACTAAATGCAGCCAGAAATCTGATACCTTTAAATGATTAAAATATACACTTTGTGTAAATATATTTACTTAGCTAAGACTTTAGTCCACCCAATTACTAAAGAGAACTTTTATTTTACAACATTTGCTAACTGGGACTCAGAAAACATTATTTATATTGCTATTTATGATAATTGTGAAGCATTTTGTATAGGGAAGACAAATATAAAACTAAAGGAAATGCTCTGTGAACACTTATCAGATGTTGGAAGAGGAGTAGAAACAAATGGACTATTTAAATATATTAGAGAAACTGATGGCACACATTTTTTAAGTTTGCTGTTTTACAAAATGTTTATTTTAATAAGAAAGGAGGTGATCTGAAGTGAAGGACAGAATTTATTGAATATATTTGGATTTGTAACTTTAGACCTGATAAATTATTGGGATTAAATGGGAGTGTCTCTATAAAACCAGCATTAAAGCTTAGGCAGTAGACAAGATGATGATTGGCTAATAGGAAACAGATGCTTGGTTTTGGAGAGCCTTTAAAGTTGTGTTTGGCATTGTTCTGCTTTTATGCCTGGTGAAACACTGTTGTATGAAACTTTAGCTAGTATTAATTTAATAAAGTTATTACTACTGTGGTCATCAGCCAGAAGTTTTCTTTGGATTGTATTTTACCTGTGTACCTGACTTTGCCTGCTTGGGTTCCCTTTGGTTCCTGTTTTTACTGGAACTTTGAAGAATCATTTTGGGTACAACATACCTGATCATAGTGTAAAACTGCTAGGGCTTCTTGAAGTCCTGCATGGTTTAGTGTTCTGTCACAGTTTAGATAATTACAATTTTTTGCCATTGCTTGTTACTCTGTTAACACAACTCAATGGCATGTGGCAATTTGGGAAATTTTTGAGATTCGTATATTAGTTTTGTGCACAGCCAAAAACAAACTGACTAGTTGACTTACTTATCATCTGCAGTGTTTGGGATACATAGAAAGCGAGTTTAGGAGATTACATGACTGACATGTTTAGAAGGTGAATAAACATGATAGTTGGCATCTTCATCTGATTAAAATTGGTATGCTTACCAAGATTTCTTTCCAAAAAAAAATTTTAAATATATCAGTAAAACATCTTCTAGAGTGAAAGGATTAAGTGGAACAACCTTATCAAGGATATCAGCCTTGAAACTAACCAACAAATCATCAAACAAATCACATGAAACTGTTATCCTCCTGTCTTTGGAGATGATGACACTGAATTTATTTCATGGACAAATTGTCAAGTTCATGCCACCAATTTTGTTTAGAAATGGGAGGAGAAAGCCACAATTTGTCAGATGATCCTGATATCTTTCCAGCAGAAAGCAAATAGAAGCAAGAAGCAATCTTCCTAACTGGACAATTACTGGCTTTGCTAGAACACCACAAGCAGTGCTCATTGGAACCTACAATTTTTTCAGTAGAAAATCACAAGGACTCTATGGATTGATTTCAAGGATTGGAAAAATACCCTCAGCCACTGGCCAACATCTTTTTCTTCAAAAAACTTAAATGCAGTAGGCTCTGAGACACCACTAGTTTGGGTCAGCAAAATTGTAAACAATTAAACTTTTTGGCCACTGCCGTTTAATAATTAAATGATGTGGCAAGTAAAATAGAAGCTATTAAAATAAGTACTAGTTGAAATTCAACAGATGCAAATTTTACAATATAAACATGCATTGTAACAAGATTCTGTTGATTTGGTAAATGCAGAAAGTGAAACACTAAAGAACCAAATCAAATTGTTGGTTTATAATTGTATTTTGTGTTAAAAAAAACTGTAGCTGAAATGTTAAGCTCGGAGATTGAAACTGCATAAGTTTCTTATCTCAGAAGAGTTATATTCCATTATTTGTCAACTATTTCAGTAGAAAAGTTTTTTTTCTTTTCTTTTTATTATAACAGAAGGCAATTTCCCTCAAAAACTTGATTTTAATTTGTCTCACAGGTTTGATTTCCACAAGCAAGGTCACAGTAGCCAGGTATTATTAAATTTGTAATGCTTTTGGAAAGGAGCAGAATGCTCAGTTTATCTATTTAAAAAGTTCATGTTTGACTAGTAGCATATAACTATTTTTCAGGATCACTCAAAATAAAATTTTAAAGGACAAAGTCATTCACGGGTGTATGGACAAGTCTGTCATAGAAACAAATAAAGATATAGTTTCAGGACCCAGCAACATCGAAAGTATCCCATAAGGGCCTCGTTCAGCTCTCAGAGGGATATTGTAAAAGAAAGTCCTTACCTAGCCTTAACATTCACTCTTCTGGGGGGGGGGTTACTTTTTTACATTCTTTTTTTTCTTTTTGAAGGTATTTTTTCTTTTTCTTCAAATAACTACATTAATATTGATGCAATATTTTAATCATGGGAAATAATTTGAGTGGTTTCTTTATGTACATTTAAAGGGTCATTTAGAATGTTCATAAAAGTGGTACCTCTCTACCTAAATTAAATTAACCACCTTACTAAGAGAAAAAAATTGATAAAGTACTTCACATTTATTAGCCTTCATAATTCTTGTTTAGAGAAACTTCATCTGACATCTGATAAACATCTTCTATCACAGGTCAAACATTTTGAATGGAACTAGTTAACCGAAAGGACTATAATATCTCTCTCCCACTTCCACCTTTTTCTATTATTTACCAGTCTCCTAATGTTTCATACCCCTTACCTCCATTTTATTTATTCATAACATATAGATTGTAACCCTCCATACCCAAGTCATATAAGTCATATGTACTGTCTGCTTTTCACATATATTGCACATAAACTGTTTGTATACCAAATATTTTATACTTGGCATTTAATATCATTGATAATGTCACCACAGAAGAAATACCTGTTTTGTTTTTGTATAGTGTCACTGCAGAAAAAGCAACTGTTTGTATCTAGATGTCTTAAGAACTATTTATGTAATCTGTGTTGCTTAAAATGTGTTTTGTCATGAGATCTTGAATGTATCTATTGGAATTTTTCTGTCTGGGCCTCTGCTGAAAAAGGGCTTTATCCAGTTGGACTTTCCTGGTCAACAAAAATAAATAGATACATAAAGAAACAAATAAATAAATAAATAAATAAAGTTAAGGAGAGTCGATATTATGAGTCATAATCAGACTTTTACTGTTCAAGACTGAGCTTAGGATAATGTGGGTAGAATCTTAATGGGTCAGTTGCCTTTTCAAGGAATGGTCATTATCTATGGATAAACATATACACCTATAATGGAATGCACTATTTTGTTTTCTATGGGCCAAAGTGTGACAGTCCACAGCAGAGAACTTTTTATACTTGATCATTTTAAATTTCTTATTTATAAAAATGGAAATATATATATCAGAGCTTTTCTGTTGCATTTTGTTTTACGCAAGAATGGTTTAATTGATGTATGGAAGCTGCTATATACTCAAAGCTCAAGGTACACACATTTGATTTAAAATTTAAAAAATCAGCTTGACTCTTATTTCTGCATTTATTTATATCATATCAGATTAAAACATCAATGTCTAGGGATGAAAACTGACTTCAGGATTATCTCTGATGATTCACTGATGAGTCACTAAATGCTGCAACATTTAAAGAATTAAGAATTAAGAATGCATGGGAGTAATGTTGTTTGAACAGATAGTCACATTTTTATTTTTATGTTAAAATATTTAACCACATACTTTTCATCCGCTAACACTCTTTTTCTATGAGATGGGCAACTTTTAAAATTAGCAGGCATGCTTTGTTATTTCAACTAGCTGGTACTTTAAAAATATGACAATACAGACATCTAAGGCATCTAAGGCAACTGATAGAACAACTTGAATTGCTGGAAGCATTCTTGTCTGTAAATTATGATCAACATATAGCAGGAAAAAAAATCATAGGCTCTGCTAGTTGAACTTATACTGTCATGGTACAAATTTACTGTCTATGCTTATAGGAAGAAGATATTCATTTATGCAGATTAAAGTGATACCTATTTTTAAGAACTGTTACTTGGATGGTCAAAAGCAACATTTATACAGCCAATAACAATTGGGGGAACCAGTTAACTGCAAAATAATACAGACAGAAAACACAGATTTATAATTGACCTGTACTAATTTATTATCTCTCTTTCTCTTATTTGCAAATCAGAAAAAATATATAACTTTTCTGGAGAACTACCAGACTATAGCACTATTAGATATAAATGTTATCTTTACTCAATGAAAATATGACAGTTATCCAACACCACAAGACATAATACTATATTTAACTGCAAATAAAATCTGCCTAAAAAGAATTAAAAAAAAATGGTGCTTGGTATAGTACATATATTTAAAGCTTTCAATGCTGTAGATAGCCAATACATATTTATGTTACTTATAAAATATAATTTTATACAGCATTACTTTAATCTCATTCAAGTTTTATTCACATCTACTCAGTGCTTCTTTCATATAAATGTTTTTTTTTTTTTTTCATTCAGTACCAAAACACAGTCCAGGTGAGTTCATCAGGCTTTTCTTTATCCCTTTCCTTATTTTTGCTGCCACTAAATCCTCATTTGGAACTTACACACACTTCTTCTCATATTCACCTGATTACTATAAAGGAAATTAAAACAATATGTGTTGTATATACAGATTTTTTAGTTGATTTTCTGTCAAGCTGTTTAGAAATTGCAGCCCTTTTTAAAGTAGTACCACTTATTCAAAGCATTATAGTATATAAAGTCAATCCCCAGAAACCTATAGTTCTGTTGTTGACATAAGGACGCTATATTAAGAATATCTTACAACAGAATAAAACTTTGAAACACTTAGGCTGGCAATACATTTCTAAATTGCATAGTTCTGTAGAATTACAAAAATTAAAGATTTGCAATAATGACAACAGAAGTGACAAAACAAATAGAATCTTTAATCCTATTCCCCATAGGCAGGCTTAATTTTTTTCTAAAAATTAAGTTAAATGAAGTTAATGTTTGATTTTTTTTTTAATAAATAACTCAGTTTTGGTTCTCAAAATTTGGAAAGGTATGGAAAAAGTCTTGTGGCATGGTAGTTCACTATGCTGTGGCAGATATAAAGCCCTGCAAAAAAACAAGGAGGCTTTATCCCCATCGACCCAGAACAGTATTCCTTATGACAGGTTATCTTTAATCATAAGAAATGGCATACTAATAATGGTTTGAAATGGAAAAGCTTACTTTAATCATCTTCACCTTTCTACCGTTTGGGAAACATTTTGGTTGAAAAAAACTCAGGGTTTCTTTTTCAGATTATGTACATTTTTTTCTATGAGTAGTCAGTTACATGTTTAATCTTGGCACCCTGCTATAGTAATCTCCCACTACCTGCTTGGCTTTTTATATAAAATATAATAAAAACACATCTCTTCCTGCTTATTATTTGTTATTAGTCGCATAACATTTTAACATAGCGCTAGAAAAGAATCCTGTACAAGTTTTTTCATCAATATTTAAGATAACAAATGGAATAGAGTATATAAATTAGTCTTTTTCAGCACCCATTACAAGTCATGAGTCGAACATGAAGAAAAAATGACTTTTTGGTTAATTGATGTGATTATGCACAAACGTATCAGCAAATTACACTAATTATTTCTAAATGTAATTAATAGCTTGAAGATCATATTTACCATGAACAATTATATCTCAACAGAAGCTAAAACATTTCTTATATCCCCGTGTAATAGAATAATGCATCAAAATATAGTATATAGGTCATAGTGGATTCCTGAATGAAAGAGATGTGCTAATATGTCATGCTGGCACAGCTGTGAAGATGTTAGCTCATGGTATCATATATGGTAAGGATTCTGTAGATTGCAACACTGATGGAAAGTCATTTCTGATTTGTTTCAGTCAATATCTAATCTCTTAGATCAGTTAAATTATGACATTTTTTCTGTGAACATTGAATTTTCTTCAGATAAGCATGTTATACTTGACATCATGATCTTTAATGACTAGTTATGTAATAATGCATTTCTGGAACCACTATGCAGATGAAAAGGCTCTATTTTATGAAGACTTACAGGGTTTAACTACAATAAAGTAGTTTAACTACAATAAAGTCTTTCAGATTTCAGTTTGATAATTTTTAATAAATTCTGCATGACATAGAGAGAGAGGGATTCTATAAAGATTAATATTCTTTCATTTTTCTGTAGACTGTGATTGTTTGCTGATTAATTTATATTCATCACTGCACAAAAATGAATTAACACTAGGAAAGAGGTAAGATAAAAATAAAAGTTCTGAAAAATGTCCACCCTGGCTAGATGGAGAAAACTTTCATTTGTCAAGCAGAACAGACAAGGCTATGTGACGGGCTGAGATTTGCACTTATACAGAAGGAATTATAGCCTTCTCTTCAAGGCAGAGTGAGAAGCATCAGGATGCCTTCTTATAGAATGAAACAGGAAGTGTAGAGCAGTTTCAATTATTACCACCTTTTCACTGAATGAACAGTCAGGGTATTACCTGATGTGCAGAAATGGAAAGAGTCTGAAAGTACTGAAATTCAAGTTACAACTTCTTCTTCTTCTTTCGGCTTTTTCCCGGTTAGGGGTCGCCACAGCGGATCACCTTGTCCGCACATTGAATGGCAGTGGAGTTTTACGGTGTCGAGTTGCCAGCCCGGCGCCCAACCTTCCACAGAAGGCACACTCACACGCACACCTAGGGCCAATTTAGAGTGTCCAATCCACCTGCAGCATGTCTTTGGGATGTGGGAGGAAACCGGAGCACCCGGAGGAAACCCACGCGACCACAGGGAGGACATGCAGACTCCACACAGAAGGCACCCCAGCCGAGGATCGAACCGGAGAACCTCTTGCTGTGAGGTGGCAATGCTAACCACTGCACCACCGTGGCCACCCTGAAATTCAAGTTACAACTAAAGGAATGAAATCCTCAATGAGTTATTAAGTCTAGGGAAGATTAAGAGTAGGAGCATGTTTAAAACAGTGGATGCAAACATCAGCAGTTACATTATTGTTAACAGTGCTCAACACATGGAAGGCTCATAAAAAAATTCTCAGATATTCAAGTTGACATAGGATAAAGAAAACAAAAGGCTGATAATGTTTTAAATTATAATGACCTGTAAAAACAGAAGTCTCATAGTGATTTAAATTTTATTTTGAGTAACACACACACACATACACACACACACACACACACACACACACACACACACACACACACACACACACACACACGCACATTTATATATATATCTGATCATAACCTACTCATTATATGCTCATTACTTGGATGCCAAGAAGTTCATCTCATGAGAGTGGCTTGAGATATGACTCTTGGAATCCATGTTGAGAATACGTAATAGGGGTTATGACTTCTGAGACCCTGTCATAATTCTTTGTTGTCCGTGGAACTTTACCTGTTCATGCTCCACCACTTACAGAAAAAAAGTGAAAAAAAAGTGTAAGAACACTAAGTGTTTTATTGGCTGCCAAAGCAAGCATCAGGCAGAAGCTCAGTATCCCTTTGAAGAATTAAAAGCTGTTCATAGGTTCATAGGTTCATAGGTTTATACTAGGCTATCTGCCCAAGGGCATTTATAAGCCTAGCCCATAGTTATGTGGCTTTTGCCACCCCTTTAGTTTGAATAAAAACTATGCCTATTATTTTGCTGTGCCTCTGTCAAGCAGTGACACTGAAGTAATCCCTGGGGTATATCTGCGATCTCCCATCCATTGGTTAAGATTCCTCTTGAACAAGGCCAGCGAGGTGCTCTGCCTCACATGTACCGGGATTTTGTTCCACAGCATAGGGAGTCTCTGGGTGATGAATCTGTCCCTCCAGCACGTTCTATTTATAACCATGTCAAGGTTTAAGTCTCCTGCCCTTGTGGTTCTGAGGGATCTAGATTTTTTGAGGTGAAGCATATTCATCAAATCTGGGTTTGACATGGCCTTATATGTCAGGCACAGGTCACCTCTGAGCAAGCGGTATGAGACTGAATAGAGCTGGAGTTCTTTCAGTCGGGCAGCATAAGACATATTTTTGAGACCCTTTATCCTTTTGGTGAGGAACTTTTGGCGCCTTTCAAGCTGCAGCAGGTGTCGGGCCAGATACATTCCGAACGGGGCATTGTACTCAATCATAGGTCTAATGAATGATGAGTACAGGGGGACGATGACCTCCCTTGATCTAGATGTGAATCCCTTCATGATCAGGTGGGCAATATAGAAGGTTTTCCTAACTACTTTAGCAACATGAGTGTCAAACGAAAGGCTACTGTCAACCTGGGTCCCCAGATCCCTGATGACATCTTCTGTGCTCAGTGGATTGCCACCTATATGGTAGCTAGGGGTAACCTTGTTTTTCCCGAAAGGTATGACTATGCATTTCTTGGCGTTTAACTTTAGGCCATGGCTCTGGCACCAGTTATCCGTTTCTGTGAGGCCCTTCTGAAGGATATCTGTGTCAGATGTGTTTTCGACTATGGCCCAGTTTGCAGTCATCTGCAAACTTTGTCAGCCATAACCCTCCTGTGTTTGCTTGTACTTCAGAAAAGTAGATGCCAAACAAGAGTGGACCCAGGACTGAGCCCTGTGGGACACCACTAGTGACAGGCTTTGAGTCTGATATGGCTCCAGCAACTCTGACCCTGTGGGTTCTGTCACTTAGCCAGTTTGCAACCCATCTTGTGATGTATGGGTTTACATTCAAGCTGATGAGTTTTTCGATGATACCTGAGTGGGGTATTGTGTCGAAGGCCTTTGCCAGGTCGAGGTAGGCTGCATGGACTGCCTTTCCCTCATCAATGGCCTTGGTGACTGTCTCGAAAAAGTCAACCAAGTTTAAGAGGCAGGATCTGCCTTTGACAAAGCCAAACTGGGTTGGATCCAAAGTCTGCAAGTTCCCTATGTCTTTATTTATGAGTTCCATTATGATCCTCTCCATGACTTTGCAGATAAGGCTTGTCAAGCTAATGGGGCAGTAATTTCCAGGGTCGGTGGAGGCACCGCCCTTGTGAAGTGGGACCACAGTCGCCGTGCGCCACTCCTTCGGTACGTATCCTGAGGTGAGGCTAAGATTAAACAGCTGTCCTAATTGTGGGTTTAATTCCTCGTTGAGTTCATGAAGCACACAGCCGGGGACACCATCCGGTCCCATGGATGTTGTGTTTTTTTGCCTTAGTGAGGGCAGTTCTCACCTGGGTGTTGGAGATGTTTGGGGGGCTACAATCCTCTGGTATAGATATCTCTCCTTTTGGGGGGGGGAGAAGTTTGCACTGAACCTGTCAGCCAGTATGTTGGCAATGTGTAAAGGTTCAGTAATTTTCACATCATTCTAAACTAATTCTGAGCATATCTGGGAGTTTCCTCCTAGGTTTCTAACATAGCTAAAGAAGGCCTTATGATTGTCTTTTGAGTCCTTGGTGATTTTTCTCTCAAAATTTGCCTTGGATGATTTTATGAGAGCTCTTAGTTTTTTACTTATGATGATCAAAGGTGTCTTACCTTTCAAGGATTTTGCTCTATCTTGTAGTAGCTTCCTCCTTTTGTTGTAGAGCTTGCTTATGGCTGGGGTCCACCAGACTGGACGCTTGCCTTTGGTACAGAGAGTCTTAGTTTTGTTTGGGATAGCCTGATTCATGCAGTCCTGTAGGTGCTGGTAGAAGGCATTTGTAAGTGATTCAGCGGTTTGAGTAATGTTTACCACTGGTTCAGGGGCCTTAAAGGAGACCACACTAGTTTTTAGAAGTGTGAAGTCGGCTTTTGAGAAGTTTTTCACTGTGGTCTTTTTTGTTTCAGGTGGGGGCGGGATGAGGACCTCCAGCGAGATTAGTTTATGATCTGATCTCACCAGTGAGGGGTACACTTCCGGTGTTGAACATTTTGATCCCATGTTCGTGATGATGAGATCAAGTATGTGTTCTCCTCTTGCAGGGATGGTGACTAGTTGTTCCATGGCATTTGAGTTTATGAACTCCAGGAATCTTTGGGTTAGAGTGTTTGGGCTTGAGTAGTGTTCCCAGTCTATATTAGGGTAGTTGAAGTCACCTAGTATGATGGTGTTTGGAGATACATTTATCCCCTCCAATGTTTTCAGGAAGGCCATATGAGGTTCCTGAGTTTGAGAGGGTGGCCTGTAACATGCTACAAATTGCAGAGCAGTCTTGCCTATGGTTAATTGCACCTGGATGGTCTCCGATGCATCGTGCATTGCCACCAACCTTGAGGTGTGGGTGTCCTTTATGAATATGGACACCCCCCCTCCTTTCTTGGTGTTGTCCGGATTTTGGGGCCGGAACGCATGATATGAGGTGAAACCTGTTAGTGCTGGGGTGCGTTTTGTTTATAAGTGTGTCAGGATGAAGTTCTTGCAGCTTCTAAAGCTTTTACTTTCTGCCAATATTTCCTGCCAACTGACATTGTCCCGTGTTAATCTCCAGTATGAGATCCAATTTTAATAGTGCTTAGGGCTGTTTAAGCACCTTTCTGATGTCAAGAAGAAGCTTAGCAAACTTGTCTTTTTTCAGATTTTTGGGGCATAGTCGCTGTGCTCTATGCTTTTAGTAACTTTGTTTGGCATGCTGTTGAACACCAGTCTGAAAGCCAACTGTATAGATTACAAATCTCAGGTTTATTTACAGGGACAAAATAAACTCGGGGAGGAACATAAATCAGGATGCACATATCGTGTAAACGATTCTTCCAGGAAACAAACAGCCAAAGTATTACACACAAAAGCTTTTACAGTTTTTGTTACTGCTTTGTCACATAGTCTAATGCTGCTTTTTAAAATAAATCAATAAAAACAAACAAACAAAAGAATTCAGCACTTGCAGGAGGGATTGCTCATTTTAGACCTTTCAACACATCAGAATTTTTAATACAGATAATTTATCTTCCTCACACAGGGAAAGAACTTCTCAAACACAGGATAACAAGTCCTCTAACACTGTAGAAATATTTTGAAAATTAATATGGTTCCTTCTCAATCCCTTGATACTTCTTCTAAACCTCTCCAGCATGAATCTGCCATTGTCTAAAAGCAACAAATCTATACTATTAGCTAGTTCTATCCCTGGTTTCCATGAAGTCTTCACTGCCTGCTTGGGGAAAAACGTCTACATTTTTTCCTCAGAGATTTGCCCTCTGTTTAACTCATTACATCCAAATAACACCTCTAGGTACATCTGCAGTTAATTCCTACTGATACCTCTAGGCATCAAATATAGCTTGCTCATGTTTGCATCAATAATTCCAAACCATTGCTATGTACAAGATTTTAAAATATTTCATCTCAAAGCTGACACAATAGCAAACTCAACTGCATTAATATTTGACCTCTGTCTAGTTCAGGTAAATAGATATTATCTGTTGTTTTTATGATATTTATTGGCCACGGTGGTGCGGTGGTTAGCATTGTCGCCTCACAGCAAGAGGTTCTCCAGTTCGATCCTCAGCTGGGGTGCCTTCTGTGCGGAGTCTGCATGTCCTCCCTGTGGTTGCGTGGGTTTCCTCCGGGTGCTCCGGTTTCCTCCCACATCCCAAAGACATGCTGCAGGTGGATTGGACACTCGAAATTGGCCCTAGGTGTGAGTGCGTGTGTGTATGCCTTCTGTGGAAGGTTGGGCGTCAGGCTGGCAACTCAACACTGTAAAACTCCACTGCCAATCATGAGCGGACAGGTGATCCGCTGTGGCGACCCCTAACCGGGAAAAGCCGAAAGAAGATATAGATATCATTTTCACATTTTTCTAAATATCTCAACACCCAAGTAACACAGACAGAACTCCTTAGCCTCATATGAAAGCTCTCAGCTAGCTGAATAAAATCTGCTAATACTATGTGGTAATGAGTGGTTGCTGAGATATGGTAAGTTGTTTACAAAATATTACAAATGTAATAGTTACTGCGTTTACTGTGACTTATAAAATTCAGTTTAAAACCTAGAACCTAAAGAATATCACCATTATAAAAATAGACTGTGCTGAAGAGTTTGCTGTTTATACTTCTTTCATAACCCCTATAGTTCCATAGATATGAACATTTGTTTGAAATGTGAAGACATAATTTGATTCTGTCAAAAGGCTTAGGCTCCACCCATTGGAAGTTACAGTGCAAACCTCCTGAGCTCCATTGGAGTGAATGAGTTAAGGTAAGACCAGTTTTACTGTAAAGCTATTCCATATGTGCTTCAGGTGTAGCCATCATGTTACATGCCCCCAGCACAGAAACACTGGTCCTAGTTTCAGTGAATGGGGTGTAGGCCTGGGGCAACCAGTTCACATTCAGATGGCTGCATCATCCTTGGAGAATCCTAAAATTAAAGAGTTGTAGAAACAACACTCAAACAGTAAGTATAGAGTTTCGATCCAATTGTCCATAAAACCATGAAGTGGATTGTGGTCTCTAATTAATATACATTCTCTGCCCAAAAGATATTTTATTGTACCGAGGGCCTGCTTGATCACAAAATATTATCTTTCAATCACCGACTAATACCTTTTAACATTACAGAACTTATGGCTAATGTGATAAATGGGGACTTCATCACCTTCTACATTTTCTGACAGAAATGAATTGATCTCCTACTCAGAGCTATCAGTAAAAAACAAGAAATTGTTTATAGGAGTCTGGAGCTACTAAGATTGTCTCTGAGTACAGTATGCCCTTTAATATTCAAAATGGTTGCTCCTTGGCATCTGTCCATTTGATATTTAGCAGGGCTGTAACCTTATGGTAATAGTTTTCCAAGTCCAGGAATGACTTAACCTTTTTTTGTACTGGGTCTGGGACAGTTGTGTTCTGCTCCTGTTTTTAGTCTGAGGTCCAACTGTTTCCATGTCTATTGCCAATCACAAATAGCAGGCTTCTGTCATGCCTAGTTCACACATATCTGGGTCCGCTGTTAGTCCGCTTTGGTGTGTGGAGTCCAAAAATAGCCTGCATGTTAGGGAGACAAGTTTCCCATTCCTCAAAGCAAATGACCATGTCATCCAGATGTTGTTGTGTCTTTCGGCTTTTCCCAGTTAGGGGTCGCCACAGCGGAACTCCGGTCCGCTAATGATTGGCAGTTGATTTTTACGTGCCGAGTTGCCAGCCCTGACGCACAACCTTCAACAAAGGTATGCCCATTCACGCATGTCTCCACGCAGAAGACGCTGTAGCTGAGTATCGAACCGGACAGCATCTTACTTTGAGGTGACAACGCTACCGCAGCACCACCACTGCGGATACCATGTCATCCAGATAACCTGCCAAATGACTTGTGGAATTTACTGATATCCTTTACTTAGGTCTAAAGTGGAGAGAAACCTAACCTTGCCTACATTTTCCACTAGATTATATACTCAGGACATAGGATATTGACAAATCTGAGGAAGATGCCACATTTTCTGAAGTTATTGCAAAATCTTATATCTCCATTAAGCTTGGGAACCGGTATGATTCCATTACTTCACTCAGTCTGGAATTCCTCTTAAGCATTTCTGCACCTCTTCCTTAGCTACTAGATGTTGAGCTTCTATTATTTTGTATGATTTTAGAGTAGCCTTTTCACTAGGTCCAGTTTTAATGTTATGCTGAATTAAATTCTCCTGTCAGGCAGCTCTGAAAATATATCCCTTTTCATTAGTATAAGCTGCCTAAACTTTTGTTTCTGGTTCACTGATAATGGCTCACCTATCTTGACTTTAGGGCATATTGTCAGAGCCTTAACTTCCTCTACATACATACTTATTTTATTTATAAGGCTTCAGTTCTGGATTCTTCTTCCAGGTTGTCTCACTTTGTAATTTACTTCACTTATTTTTCTGTACCTTCAGAGGTCCTTGCCACTTTGTAAGGAAGTGGTTCTTGGTAGTGGTTCCAAACATAATTACATTGTCTTCTATTTTGAACTCTATAAGTATTTCTGTTATACCTGTATGTTCTTGGCATTATTCTTTTTAACTTGTCCTGTAAGTCTATAAAATTCTGTGTCACCCTCTTGAAGGGGGTGTTTCCTTTTAACCAGGTTTACCTAGCTATATCTATTAAGCCTTGGGACTGATTGACACATAGCAGTTCAAATGGCATGAATCCATCTGAGACTTGGGATACTTCCCTCTTGGCAATGAAGAGAGATAAAAGCATTTTGACCCAGATATTTCCCTCTTGTTATATGATTTTTCTTAACACAGACTTTACGTTTTATTAAGGTGTTCAACTATCCCATCTAGCTGCTCCTCCTTAAAGAATGGACAGGCTTCATGCATTGCTCTGAGCATGAATGGGGTACCTTGGTCCATAAGAATTTATCAGAGAATTTCTATTATGGTAAAATAATTATCTATAGACTTGGCATACCTCTTACCAAAATAAATTTTGTTGCATGATCTAGTGTTACCAGTATATTCTTATATCCCTTACCGAGCTTCCCCAGTGGACTTACAATATCCATTGCATTTCACTTGAGTGAGATTTCTTCTATAAGAAAGGGTATCAACAAGTTCCTAAACCAAGGAGTAGTTGCTTTGTCATTTTGGATGAGTTCTAGAAAAGGTCCCTATTTCTTTCATGGTATCATTCCAAAAAACTCTGGCTAAAATCCTTCCTTTTTTCTTATTTCTCCCTAGATGATCACACAAAATGTGGCTACATGTCAGCTTCACTACTTGTGTTGTAAAATCATTTAACACCAATAGCTAGCTCACTATCTGTTCTTATTCTTTTGTCATCCTGTAGAACAAATAATTTCATAGTTCAAAGTATGAATATGAAGTGTGGCTCTGTTCATCTATATACCTTCAACTCTGCATATTTCTCCCTAGCTCAGCTTAATGTATTGTCTCCCACAGTAACTTAAAGTTTAGATGACTTATTTATTAGTCAGCCAGGTCAATATTACCTTCATCAGTAGTTTGATATAAGGTAGAAGGTGTAACTTCATGAACTGCAAAGACAGGAAGCCATTTTCCCTTTCATTTTATTCATCCTCTAAAAGGGTAATTCATGAAAGTACTTTTCTTCTACCCATGGTACTGGACGTTTCTCTGTATTTACTTCAGTAGTTCTCTTACTTGTTCTGTTTCCTAGAGTCTTACTTCTGTTTCAGTCTGGTTCTCTGTTTTGGTCTAGCAAGCTTATAATTTTTTGCAGTTCCTTTTTCTCTGTTTCTTCAAAATAAGATTATGCTGACTCTGTCCTAGTTTCAGTACCCTTTTCTATTAGGGTACTTCTAACTGAAGGCCCTTCCATATCAGTTTCTGTACTTTCTCTTTTTAGCTCACTTACTGGAGTCATTTGATAGGACTAAGTTTATCTAATTCATTCTCGTAGACCTATATCTTAGTTTTGTTTGAGATTTCTAATTTCACTTTATTTTTTTTGGTGGGCCTATGTATTTCTAATGACAACCCAGCCACTGGGGATGCACAAGCCAGTGCATTTCTTTGTGCCGGTCCCAAGCCCAGATAAATGGGGAGGGTTGGGTCAGGAAGGGCATCCGGTGTAAAATTTTGCCAAACCATACATGCGGAAAACAGTACAGAAATGCATACCGGATTGGTCGAGGTCCGGGTTAACAATGACTGCCACCAGTACTGTTGGCCAACAGGGTGCTGGTGGAAATTGGGCTACTGTTGGCCGAAGGAGGAAAAGACGCAGAAGGCATGTCTGAAGGCAGGTAAAGGCTAGGACTGTGATAGTGAGGGTCGGAACTTTGAATGTTGGCAGTATGACTGGTATAGGGAGAGAGAGCTAGCTGATATGATGGACCGAAGGACGGTTGGTATATTGTGTGTGTAAGAGACCAGATGGAAGGGGAGCAAGGCTAGGTGTATCGGAGGCGGTTTCAAATTGTTTTATCATGGTGTGGATGGGAGGATAAATGGCGTAGGCATTATCCTGAAGGAATAGTATGCTAAGATTGTTTTGGAGGTGAAAAGAGTGTCAGATAGAGTGATGTTTATGAAGCTAGAAATTGATGGTATAACGATGAATGTTGTTAGTGCATATGCTCCACAAGTTGGGTGTGCGATGGATGAGAAAGAAAATTTTTGGAGTGAGTTTCATGAAGTGGTGACGACTGTACCCAAGGGTGAGAAACTGGTGACTGGAGTAGATTTCAATGGGCATGTTGGTGAAGGGAACAGAGGGGATGAGGAAGTGATGGGTAGGTATGTTGTTAAGCAAAGGAATGCAGAAGGTCAGATTGTAGTGGATTTTGCGAAAAGGATGGACATGGCTGTGATGAATACGTATTTTAACAAGAGGGAGGAGCACAGGGTGACATATAAGAGTGGAGGAAGATGCACACAGGTTGGTTATATCTTATGTAGAAGGGCCAGTCTGAAGGAGATTGGAAACTGTAAAGTGGTGGCAGGGGAAAGTGTAGTCAGGCAGCATAGGATGGTGGTTTGTAGGATGACATTGGTGATCAAGAAGAGGAGCATGAGTGTGAGGGTCACACCAAGGATCAAATGGTGGAAATTGAAAAAGGGTAATTGTGAGGTGATGTTCAGGGAAGAGTTAAGGCAGGCACTGGGTGGCAGTGAAGAGTTACTGAATAGCTGGGTAACTACAGTAGAGCTAGTAAGTGAGATGGATAGAAAAGTGCTTGGTGTGACATCTGGAAAGAGGAAGGAAGACAAGGAGACCTGGTGTGGAATGAAGAAATAGAGGACAGTATACAGAGGAAGAGGTTGGCGAAGAAGAAGTGGGATTGTCAAAGAGATGAAGAAAGTAGACAAGAGTATAAGGAGATGAGGTGCATGGCAAAGAGAGAGGTAGCAAAGGCTAAGGATAAGGCGTATGAAGAGTTGTATAAAAGGTTGGACACTAAGGAGGGAGAAAAGGACCTGTACCGATTGGCTAGACAGAGGGACCGAGCTAGTAAAGATGTGCAGTAGGTAAGGATGATAAAGGATAATGAGGGAAACATACTCACAAGCAAGGAGAGTGCATTGAGCAGATGGAAAGAGTACTTTGAGGGGTTGATGAATGAAGAGAATGAGAGGGAGAGAAGGTTGGATGATGTGCGGATAGTGAATCATGAAGTGCAGTGTATTAGCAAGGAGGAAGTAAGGATAGCTATGAAGAGGATGAAGAACAGAAAGGCTGTTGGTCCCGATGACATACCTGTGGAAGCATGGAGGTGTTTAGGTGAAATGGCAGTGGAGTTTTTAACTAGATTGTTTAATGAAATCTTGGAAAGTGAGAGGATGCCTGAGGAATGGAGAAAAAGTGTTTTGGTACCAGTTTTTAAGAATAAGGGTGATGTGCAGAGCTGTAGTAACTACAGAGGGATTAAACTGATCAGTCTCAGCATGAAATTATGGGAAATAGTAGTGGAAGCTAGGTTAAGAAGGGAGGTGATGATTAGTGATCAGCAGTATGGTTTCATGCCAGGAAAGAGCACTACAGATGCGATGTTTGCTCTGAGAGTGTTGATGGAGAAGTACAGAGAAGGTCAGAAGGAGTTGCATTGTGTCTTTGAGGATTTAGAGAAAGCATATGACAGGGTGCCTAGAGAGGAGGTGTGGTATTGTATGAGGAAGTCGGGAGTGTCAGAGAAGTATGTAAGAGTGGTACAGGATATGTACGAGGGTAGTGTGACAGTGGTGAGGTCTGCGGTGGGAGTGACAGATGCATTTAAGGTGGAGGTGGATTACATCAAGGATCAGCTCTGAGCCCTTTCTTATTTGCAATATTGATGGACAGGTTGACAGACGAGATCAGACAGGAGTCCCCGTGGACTATGATGTTTGCAGATGACATTGTGATCTGTAGTGAGAGTAGGGAACAGGTGGAGGAGACCCTGGAGAGGTGGAGATATGCTCTAGAGAGAAGAGGAATGAAGGTCAGCAGGACTAAGACAGAATATATGTGTGTGAATGAAAGGGAGGATACAGGAATGGTGAGGATGCAGGGAGTAGAGGTGGCGAAGGTGAATGAGTTTAAGTACTTGGGGTCAACAGTTCAGAGTAATGGTGAGTGTGGAAGAGAGGTGAAGAAGAGAGTACAGGCAGGATGGAGTGGGTGGAGAAGAGTGTCAGGAGTGATTTGTGACAGACAAGTGCCAATAAGAGTGAAAGGGAAGGTCTACAAGAGGGTAGTGAGACCAGCTATGTTATATGGGTTGGAGACAGTGGCATTGACAAAAAGGCAGGAGTCAGAGCTTGACATGGCAGAGTTGAAGATGTTAAGATTTGCACTGGGTGTGACGAGGATGAACAGGATTAGGAATAAGTATATTAGAGGGTCAGCCCAGGTTGGAAGGTTTGGAGACAAAGCCAGAGAGGCAAGATTATGTTGGTTTGGACATGTGCTGAGGAGGGATGCAGAGTATATTGGGAAAAAGATGCTAAGGATGAAGCTGCCAGGTAACAGGAAAAGAGGAAAGCCTAAGATAAGGTTTATGGATGTGGTGAGAGAGGACATGTAAGTGGTTGGTGTGAATGAGCAAGATACAGAGGACAGGAAGAAATGGAAATAGTTGATCTGCTGTGGCGACCCCTAACGGGAGCAGCCAAAAGAATAAGAAGAAGATGTATTTCTAATGACATATCTGGTTGCATATCTCCTCCACCAGATTTTCCAAAAGTCTTTGAACTGGGCAACATCTTTATCAATTATCACATTATGCATTCATTTAGTTATTAAATCTAATGTATGGAAAACTTAAAAAGATTTGCATGTCTTCTTGAGTTACAGGGTACTTTGTGCCTGCACACATATTATGATTTAACTAACATAATCATCCTTCCCAAATCTACTAAACATTGCAGCTCTTTTCATTTTACTAAAGAATAGCTTAAAATACTTTGATTACAAAAGGCAGATTCAGTAGTTCTCATATCGACTTATAATTCAACACTGTTACATCCCATATGCATACTTTCAGATATAGATTGTTTACCAGCCTGTGGGCTGACATGACTTTTTTATAGGTATAAAACTGATCCCATTAATAGGGCAGTACATTGCAATGTGTCCTGGTAAGGAACATTTAAAATAAACGAGTTCGGAAAGTAATGCTTTTTGCTTGCTTGTAGGCAGAGACACACTTTTAAGTGAGGGCTTACTACTAGCCTATTGTGCATGCAAGTTAGATATACATGTTGCTGCTTTTGTTAATAACAAGCATTCTATAAAACAATTAGCATTTCAAAAGATTTTGGGTCACTCTGAGACACCGACTTTCTTAAGTTGTAAGGAAGTGCACTTTTAAATTTATCCATAGCGAGTATTTATAAAATTCTACTTGCACCATTAAAATCAAAATCTAACCAGAATTTCAAAATATCCATTATATCAACCATGTGTGACCTTTCTAATCTGCCCATAATGAATGCCCAGTTGTAAAACTTCAAAGCTTTTGCCCCTGGTGAAAATAATAGCTTCCTGTCAAACAAAGGGTAGATTTTCTTCTCAGATCACAACTGGTCAAACAACTACTACAAAACCAAACTCTCTATCCACTTGCTTCCAGACTAATACAAGCCTGTATAACCTACAACCTTAGAAACCTTGACCATTCTGCACCTTCAGTGTAGGCCCCTTAAGCTTTGTCCTTTGTACAAATCACCGATTCACTGTACTATGTCCCAAAATGTTGCAATCCATACCAACCTCACTTAAAGGCACACCATCTTAACCAAAATTTTGTTCTCATCTGAAACTGTCCTCTTGAAAATGATAAATGTCAATGTAATATCTCAAATCATATAATCTAATCAAGATAAATTTACATTTACTGACACATTCTCTATTCCCTCTTGCCTTATCCCCTCTGTACTGAAAACCCTTGCCATACTAATGCACTGCTAAAATATTTCAAACTCTAGGTCTATATGTTAAGTATTCAACCATCTATATAATCCTATGCTAAAATGGGTATTATTTTGTGTGTAACTAGATATTAATGCAATGCATGTTTTATAAACCTACTCACCTGTCTGTATGATTCTAGAATAATTGCATAAATATATATATAGAAAAATGTATATAATTCCTGTGTAATCTCAAGAATTCTAGGGTAGATATAGGTCATATCTTGCAATACATCTATATAATCATCATATATTAAACATTTCCTGGATTGAGACTGAAATTGGTCATTAGTGATCAGTGCTCTGCCTTGGTTAACAAATTTAAATAAATAAATAAATCTAGCTCTAGCTAACATTTTTTTTTTGTTTGGTTTTTGATAATTATGTGTATTAGCACCTTTCAAGTCTATGTAGGCTTTTAGAGGGTCCCCAGTAAGATATGAAAACAGAATGCTGGCCCACTTTACTTGAGGCTAGCTTTCTGTCAACACATAACTTTTGAATGACACTAGAAAAGCCTCAGCATTATCTCCCAGTCCAAGCTTCTTCAGTGGTGTGGCAGGTTTGGAACTCCCAATGCGGTCGTTTGTTGATTTACTAAGATGTTAAGCTGTTGTGATAGGTTTCATATGTGTTGTTTAATTACTGCACATTTCTTCTGGTCAGCTATCATGGCATTTACCAAAGTCTTAAGTATCTTTTCCATCTGGGCACCAGCAGAAGCAGCTGCACTGCACATAGAGCTAGAGACCGTTCTCTAAAAGAAACCTTTTTTACTGCCACAATAATCCTGTTCCCAGTCTGCTTTCCCATATTGGCAGATGGGTAACACAACCAATTGACTTATTTCCCTGCCCAGGGGTAGAGGAGTTAACATACAGAAATCAAGAAACAAATGCAAGAAACAGACTTCAGTTTCCAGTCAGTAGTTACCCCATTAAACAGTAGCGCAATAATACATTCCATTCTTATGTGTAGTGACTTGTTCAGCATGCAGTAGAAAAACAATCTGAAAGTCAGATTTATTCAGAAAAACAAAATGAAATACACTTATCTTCATCTTGGACAACAGCATAAAACAAGATACACATATATAGTGACCTATACTTCTAGGAAGCAAGCACTCCAAATACTGGATGCAGGAGCTTTCACAGTTCAAGTCACCATGTTCTGAGAGACTCTCATACTGATTTTCAAAAGAACAGTTCATTACTTACAGAAGGGCCATAAAGGAGAACAACTTCTTAAACACAGGTTATCAATTCCTTCAAAACAGCCTATAGAAATGGCTTCCAATTCATAGGGCTCCTTTTCAATCCCTGCAGACTGCTAACATTCTCTCTTAGGAATCTGCCACTCTCTAGAAGTACTAACTATATTGTACTCTGAATTCAGCCTTCTTCTCCCTGGTTTCCATGGAACCCTCCTTGCTTGAGAAAAAAAGCCTACTATCCATAACACACCTGCCTTGTAACAGCAAAGCAACCAAGTTATTATCTGTTCTTGTATCTATAGTCATCTCTTTCTCTCTCTCTCTCTCTCTCTCTCTCTCTCAATCTTGCACTACATTTTGTCAGATACATCTTTGGTCAACAAAGTATAGTACAGAATGTTTTGTATGAATGGCATATTGAACAAATGTCATTTTAGTCAACTATGTGTTTTGTCAAGAAAGGTAAGTGGCTGTGTATTTGGGGTGGGTGTGTGTGTGTGATTTACTGTTAGAGTAGGGTTAGGAAAAGAGATACGTTTAATGTATTTGTATGCATGTATATTAGGGTTAGAGTAGGGTTAGGAAAGGAGATACGTTTAATGTATATGTATGCATGTATATTAGGGTTAGAGTAGGGTTAGGAAAGGAGATACGTTTAATGTATATGTATGCATGTATATTAGGGTTAGAGTAGGGTTAGGAAAGGAGATACGTTTAATGTATATGTATGCATGTATATTAGGGTTAGAGTAAGGGTTAGGAAAGGAGATACGTTTAATGTATATGTATGCATGTATATTAGGGTTAGAGTAAGGTTAGGAAAAGAGATACGTTTAATGTATATGTATGCATGTATATTAGGGTTAGAGTAGGGTTAGGAAAGGAGATACGTTTAATGTATATGTATGCATGTATATTAGGGTTAGAGTAGGGTTAGGAAAGGAGATACGTTTAATGTATATGTATGCATGTATATTAGGGTTAGAGTGGGGTTAGGAAAGGAGATCGTTTAATGTATATGTATGCATGTATATTAGGGTTAGAGTAGGGTTAGGAAAGGAGATACGTTTAATGTATATGTATGCATGTATATTAGGGTTAGAGTAGGGTTAGGAAAGGAGATACGTTTAATGTATATGTATGCATGTATATTAAGGTTAGAGTAGGGTTAGGAAAGGAGATACGTTTAATGTATATGTATGCATGTATATTAGGGTTAGAGTAGGGTTAGGAAAGGAGATCGTTTAATGTATATGTATGCATGTATATTAGGGTTAGAGTAGGGTTAGGAAAGGAGATACGTTTAATGTATATGTATGCATGTATATTAGGGTTAGAGTAGGGTTAGGAAAGGAGATACGTTTAATGTATATGTATGCATGTATATTAGGGTTAGAGTAGGGTTAGGAAAGGAGATACGTTTAATGTATATGTATGCATGTATATTAAGGTTAGAGTAGGGTTAGGAAAGGAGATACGTTTAATGTATATGTATGCATGTATATTAGGGTTAGAGTAGGGTTAGGAAAGGAGATACGTTTAATGTATATGTATGCATGTATATTAGGGTTAGAGTAGGGTTAGGAAAGGAGATACGTTTAATGTATATGTATGCATGTATATTAGGGTTAGAGTAGGGTTAGGAAAGGAGATACGTTTAATGTATATGTATGCATGTATATTAGGGTTAGAGTAGGGTTAGGAAAGGAGATACGTTTAATGTATATGTATGCATGTATATTAGGGTTAGAGTAGGGTTAGGAAAGGAGATCGTTTAATGTATATGTATGCATGTATATTAGGGTTAGAGTAGGGTTAGGAAAGGAGATACATTTAATGTATATGTATGCATGTATATTAGGGTTAGAGTAGGGTTAGGAAAGGAGATATGTTTAATGTATATGTATGCATGTATATTAGGGTTAGAGTAGGGTTAGGAAAGGAGATACGTTTAATGTATATGTATGCATGTATATTAGGGTTAGAGTAGGGTTAGGAAAGGAGATACGTTTAATGTATATGTATGCATGTATATTAGGGTTAGAGTAGGGTTAGGAAAGGAGATACGTTTAATGTATATGTATGTATGTATATTAGGGTTAGAGTGGGGTTAGGAAAGGAGATACGTTTAATGTATATGTATGCATGTATATTAGGGTTAGAGTAGGGTTAGGAAAGGAGATACGTTTAATGTATATGTATGCATGTATATTAGGGTTAGAGTAGGGTTAGGAAAGGAGATACGTTTAATGTATATGTATGTATGTATATTAGGGTTAGAGTGGGGTTAGGAAAGGAGATACGTTTAATGTATATGTATGCATGTATATTAGGGTTAGAGTAGGGTTAGGAAAGGAGATACGTTTAATGTATATGTACGCATGTATATTAGGGTTAGAGTAAGGGTTAGGCAAGGGGATAGAGTTAGTGTTGTCTGTGCATGTGTATGTGTTGATGGCGACAACCTGAGCTGTCTTGTGTGGTGGCACTGTTATGGCAAGAGCTTTTCTAAGAAAAAGACCCTGCTCCACCTTAGTAATGCATGGTAAACTAACCCTGCCCTTAACCTTAACCATATACCTTACTTTAGAAAAAAGCTTTACATAACACTATCAGTATTCAGATAAATTTGGTCTGGATAGTTTATTAGGTTTGTGGTTTGTAGATTAGAACAGGAATTTCTTTTCCTTTTTCATTCTATTGTTTTTTGGGTATTGGTGTTGTCACTGATATGAATTTTTGGCATATTGTGGTAGATTTTTTGTGTGTCAACTATTTAGCATGTTGAGTGTGTGTGTGTGTGTGTGTGTGTGTGTGTGTGTGTGTGTGTGTGTGTGTGTGTGCGCGTGTCCCTATCAGTTGACTGAGTTTTCAGAAACTCAAACTCCATATGATCAAGACCATACGACTGAGTTTTTTAAACACTAAGTTTTTGAATGGAGATTGTGGTACAGTGAGAATCAGGAAATGTACCCTTTTCCTCACTGTCATGTGATCATTTGACATAGACCCATATATATATATATATATATATATATATATATATATATATATATATATGTGTTTATATATGTACGTATATGTGTATGTTTATGTGTGGGTGTGTGTGTTTGGTCATACACCAGGTATGTTGATTATTTGCTACACTGTGTGAGAATGTTTATTTGCACTCCTGGTGTGTCAGCAATACTTTATCTATACTCTTTGCACATCATCACCAGTTTATTAACATCCCTATAATTTCATCAAAGCGTCTGAAATTATACCTAAATCTGCCATATTTGCACTACTATTTTAAAAGTGAAGAACATTTGCAAAAAGAAGACATACAAAAATTCAAAACACCCTAATCCAACTTAACCCAACCCCAAACTGAAATATATGTTTATTTTAACAAAGTGAAATACAATTATAAAATAAAGCAGGACCCATACTTCTCATTCATTTCAATATGAAAACTAAAGGAGCTCTCCACACCACACAAAAAAAAAAATACATATACACAACCACCAGAAAGCAACACTGTCAACCTCAATAACACTTTAGAAAGATTGATTCATACCTGAAGGAACAATATTGAAATAAGTAAGTAAATACATACATACATACATATATACATGTAAATAAAACAAAATAAAGTAAAACATTGAGAGGAACTAATATGCAAGGTACTTTCAAGCATTTCATAAGGATCCTATGATCGACTCTGTTAAAAGCCGCCAGGAGATCAAGGACCCAAATGATTTCTCCCCATCAGGAGGCCACTAACCACTCTGAATAGAGCTGTCTATGCACTTTGCCTTGCTCTGTGATTATGCTGACAAGGATCTAACAAGTTGTGTGATGTCAGGTGTGAGTACAAATGCATACAGACTACTTTCTTGACCAACTTACCAGCAAATGGAAAGTTCAGTAATTGGTGATAATTATCATAAATACTTGGTTCCAAAGATAATTTCTTGAGTATGCAAGTAAGCAAAACTTCTTTTATTATAAATGGAAAAATTCCAGTCCTCACTGAAGAATGAGCAGTTCATTTAAGTGTTCCTTGGTATGATGTTGGCCACACAGGGCCATGGTCAGTCACAAAGCTGAAACAGTATCCATAAACTTGTAACAATAAGCGTAGTCAAACAATACACAGCATAAGTCTGACTCCCCATCCCCAATGAGCAGCCATGCTTACCATGGGAAAATGAATGCCTCATATTGGCAGCCTTGCTGCACAGCATCACATAGACTCCTTACAGTCCTCTGAGAAAATGACTATCCACATAGAAAGGCTGAGTCACACAACCTGCAAATCACCTGAAAGAGTGTGTCTGGGTGATTAGATGCCGCAGAGATCTCTATGAACACAAAGGCAGGGTTTTTCTGAGAGACTGGTATTTAGTATGAAGAATAATGTTTGTCCAGTTCAGTCTATTCTCATGAAGGGACATCTGCTATGTTCCAGTCTTCAACTGAGTTTTTATGATAACTTCAGGTTATGGTGAAATCATGGCTTGTGTCATATGATGGCTTCAGTGAATCCACTAACTGAGGAAACTAAATCCATTGCATTCTGCATTAGTAATTACATTATTATAATCTACCATTAATGCTTTTAGATCATATGCACTGACCCCTTCAAGGACCTTGTCAAAGGACAGGACACAAAATTTTCTGAATTTACAGATCTAATGGCCTAGTGTTAGGCCTCTTCATATAAAGGGACTAGGAATGGAGGAGGCTAAGCTTTAAATAAGCTAGGTAATGATATAGCCAAGAGATAGATTCTAGCAAATCTCCTATCTCATGACTAAACTTGGAGAGCCAGTCCAATGAATGTGCAACTCTGTTGGTCACAGTACAAACAACCCAGGTGAGGCCAAAGCTCTCCATTAAACCTAGTACTGCCTTGCAAGTTTGCAAATCTTGTCATCAACACAAGCATAAAAAAACATTGCATTAACCACCTAGGGGAATTATGTATTAAATCAATAAGGTGATCTGAGAACACTTGCAAAAGCACTCCAAGGTGTCCTGATAGTACACAAAATGGAATCTGCAATTCACTCATGCCCTTCACAATTACTTGGCATACCCATGAAGAAAATGGCTTTGCTATTTAGTTATTGGAAGCACACTTCTACACAGATATATTGATTTAGACAGATTTATTTATTTATTTCTCAACTGTCTTGAGAAATGGATGCAAAGGTTTCTTAGTTGCCATATGAATTTAAGCATTATTATGTATCTGTCAGGCAATATCATAAATTAAAGACAAAGTGGTATGTAATGAATCATAGTTATGTAACTTATATTTATATTTTTGCATCCCCATCTGGCAAAGGTAACCAATGGGACCTTGGCTAAAGGGTGGTTTAGCCATTCAGAAATTTGAATTTGTGTCCAAACTTGCTCTAACTAAAATCTAGCAAGCATCAATGAGGACAGTGAAAGTAAAATATATGCAACAAATGGGTCCCACTGATAGAATGTGTGACTACTGCCTTCCACCTGATTGGTTGTTTATCTTCCAGTGCTTTGTTTTATTGGTTGGCTATTGATGTTTCTGTCTAAAAGTTTTAGCAGTTGCTTTCCTTTTATCAGTTAATTCTTACTAATGGATCCATTCTTTTTGCATATACAGACTTATTTGAAATGTTTTGAATTACGTCTTTTGTAATATAAATGGCAAAAATAATATAAATGCACACCTTAAGACATTTTGTTTGGGAGAAAGTCTGATGAAGTCTGCTTGAATGAATGAAAGTACTCACCACCAATAGGAATAACTGTATTAAAAATAGTAGCTATGCTCCAGAAAAAATATTAGCTCTTTTGCTTGCAGGTAGGCTTAATCGTCAACAAGAAAAATGCACATGTTTTATCGTTTCTTCCTTCCTCGAGACATGTATTACTAAAGCATGAAAGATAAGAAGCATGCACACACACACGCACACACGCACACGTGCACACGCGCACATGCACACACGCACACACACACTTTAAACAGAAGAGACAAGACAAGAGAGCAGTAGTAGTAGAAAGGCAGACAGAAGACCAGCCGTGTTACCTTCCTCCAACCAGAAGAGGAGAAGTGGCTGACTACAAAAACAGCCAGTCATCTATAACCTCCATAAAGGAAGGAACTTTCAAAAACCAAATGGTCCAAGTTACTGCTTCCACTGAGATAAACATATCAACTTGCAGAAGAAAGGAACAAAGAGTAGAGTAGCATTCCACTTTGACTTCCGTATTGGACTCTAAAATCAAAAGGAAAAAAGAAGAGCAAGAAGAAGTCCAAATATCCACCCGTAGAGGAAAGGACAGAAGAGAAGCCAAAAGAACTTTCGTTCAAGAACGTGAACACTAACGACCATTCTTTCCTGCTGCAAATCCAAGGAAAAGAAAGTAATTGTTAGACTGTTCTGAACTCTCTTGATTTAGGACAATAATTCCATTCATATGGAAGACTCTCAAATGTGTAGCAATATTATTTATGTCTGAGGAACTGCATTAATATATTTCAATTAATCAGGAAACACATAGGCAATACTTAATATATTTAAAAAAGCAATTTTTTTACAAAAGCAATACAGTCCATAGCTTTTCTTTTCTAAGGTTATTAGCAAATGTATAACAGTGAACTTGGAAAGAGAGCAATGCTAAGGACATTTTATTCTTATTTTATTTTGAATTTAATTTGGGTAGAGGATTGATCTCACTGGACCTATTTCAGTCTGAACCTATTGCAAAAAGCAATAGATACATGACTTTATATACAAAGTGAATGACAAAATACAATATATACATGCATTATATACAGAGTGAATATCAGAACTCATTTGAAGGTATAAAAGCAATAGATAATTAACATTATATACAGAATAGCTGACAAAAATGCAATATATACATGCATTGTATACAGAATGGACATCAGAGATGGCATGTTAAAAGAATCACAATGAAAAGTGGAGTCAGAGCAAAGGTATGTAGAGGGAAGAAGGGTATGAACAGATTAAGTTGTAGGACCACAGAGATGGCAGTTGCATTTTCTACTGAAAGGTCTTTTTTATTTCTGACTAGAAGATGGACTAAGAGGAATGATGTTAAAAAAAAACAGAGAGAAATTTCAACAGTTTGGGACCAAGAACTGAGAATGCATGGGCTGTGCAGTGAAGTGAAGTAACAACAGCCATACTTCTTCCCTGAATGTATTTGTTAACATTTGCAGTACTGCCCTGTGGGACTAGGCTATAATCCCACCAACAGAATTTACTGTTATGTTCCTATCCTCTGTTATAAAATGATGTCAGCAGGTGAAGCTCCTATTAACACATAAATAAGGACAGTTTCACTGTTGTAGTTTTATTGTATTTTGGATCACCCTGAAGTAGATTGGCAATGTCATATATAACTGTTAAAAGTAAACCATGTGGTGGAAATTAGAAATCTTGGTTTAGCATGCTCCATTTAGTTGTTTGAAGCAATCCTGCCATACAGTCCATCTAAGATATCCTCCATTAGTAAGTCTGCTGAACAAGACACCATTGTCTATTAATCTGAGAACATATGTTCTCTCATATTTCTCCTTCACTGCATGTTTTTTGGAAATATTTGTCACTGCTGATACTCTATTCTTAAAATGAATGTGACCTCATGCTCTTTGGAAACTGCTGCCCTATGCATTGTCTTGGTGCCTTGCACTTACACTCTGATGGTCAGACACTGCAGTTTTGTATACAAGCTGTGCAGTGAGATTTGAGCTAGTAGACAATATGGAATGAATGAACATTTTACTAATGTTACTATAATAATGATTTTGCAGCCTTTAATTTTATAAATAAAAGATTTCTTATTGATTCATCTGACTCAGTTTAAAATGATTTTCTGGTTTCAGGAGCTGGCAGGAGATCGCATTGCTGCTCGTCTCTCTCTAATATAAATGACAAACAGGCGGGGTAGTTCGTTTATATGCTTTATTACACAGAAACACATCAGGATGGATAGCAGCTTTCTGAAATATAAACAAACTAATTAACAGACAGACTACACAGGCATGCTTACATCTCAACAGTTTACTACAAAATGGCAGTCAGGCTTGTACTTGCTCAGCATTTATACACTTGTGCAAGCCCCTAGAAAGCTTCTTAAAGTTGTACACACACACTGATCTACATCCTACCTCTTAAATAAATTGTCTTTAATGAAATGACATTAGAACAAGACATGCAATAATATATAGACATTAGAAACAAACACAGTGTTCATGTCCAAGTTGCCATGTATCTGTAACATAGTCTGGAAATACGACCTGATCTAGTAACATAATATTCAGAATTAGGTTTAGCAACAGGGACAGTCATAGGTGAAAAACTCATATCAGGAACTTTGGGATACATCTCAGGAACAGAGATATTCACTGGAATGTCCTCAGGAATTGGAATGCTGGACAACACACTCTGAGATAAAGATTCTTTCTCACAGGCTATGTGCTGTGGTACAGGCCCGGACATCGGCATCAAATATCTCCGATTCCACCTAAACTGTGCTCCATGTGATTCCAGAGTGTACAATCTCGTCCCTGGGCAAATACTCTTCATGACTCCAATCTGATCATAACCTTTGCACATTTGCATTCTGACTGTCTCTCCTTCATGTAATGGAATGAGCAGTTTGCTGGACTTATTGTAACGACTTCTGGACTAGGCATTTCTTTAACAGATGGGCTTTCACAAATCTGTTATTCTTAGCACTTGGAGCCAATAAACTACTGCTGATTGGCAATGTATTTCTGGGACAGATGTCTCTGGGCAGGTGAATCAAGATGTTTATCATGAGGAACATTTCGGAGATTCAACAGATTCAGGAAAACATCACTATTATCTCGTTTCGACTTCTCAAGTAACTGTTTCTCACTTTGAACTGCACGTTCTGCCAAATCATTTGACTACAGATACTCAGGGCTACTTGTGACATGAGTAAAGTCCCACTCTTTGGCGACTCCAGTTTTCTGCAATGTTTTTGTCAAACACAAGTGGAGCTGGTATTCAAAATCCATGTGCCATAACAACAAATTGTGTGTTTGAGCATACACTGAAAATATGGCTCTTCCAATTATGTATGAATATGCTGACACAACCAACACTTGTAATATTCAAATGCACAATAAACTCTTTGAAATACTGTATTTTGTAAAATAACTGTACTGTAATACTGCATAAACATGCAAACACTTCATACACAGACAACTTGAAAAACTGATTAATGCGAAAAAGTAGTGCTTAGTGGAAAAAATGCGATAATTTCCCTTATTTTTTTAATTTTATGCAATTTGGACTTTATTTCAAACATTTTCCTTAGTTATTTCTAATATTTCTGATAAAATATCATAATATCGGATGTATCTGTTACTTAGAAGTGTGTTTAAAGCATCCCAAATGCCTCATTTCATATTTTGGGAATAAGAAATAGCTTGAGCAAGTTTTAATACCTGAAATGCATTTCTGACCTGTTTTGCAAGTTATACATGCAGTAGGGATGATTCACTCTTGCTATTCCTTCACTGTTAACTGAGTGCCTCTCATTCTCGAACTGAAGAATCTGACTTTCCTTCTGGTCCCATGTCCTTTTTACACATGCCTCTTCTGACACCATGTCGGTAGTCTCTCTCTAATATAGATGACAAACAGGCAAGGTAGTTTATTCATATTCTTTATTACACAGAAACACATCAGGATGGATAGCAGCTTTCTAAAATATAAACAAACTGATTAACAGACAGACTACACAAACATATGTGCTTACATCTCAACAGCTTGCTACAAAATGGCAGTCAGGCTCGCACGTGTTCAGTATTTATACACTTGTGCAAGCCTCTCGAAAGCTTCTTAAAGTTGTACACACACAATGATCTAAAACATCTTAAGAGTATATGGAACAGAATGAATAATTAATGCAGAAAATGGAAGGAGTTATAGTAGTGATGGTACCGATAGCAGGAGCATGCAGACATTTCCCCAACTGACCCATGTGTGCACAATTAGTCATACACAAACACACACACACACTCACACACACACGCGCGCACACACACACACACACACACACACACACACACACACACACACACACACACACACACACACACACATGCGCACACACACAGACGTGCATGCATATATGAAACACACACAGACTCTCACACAGATACACAGTATGTGCACACACAAACAAAATCACACACACACACAAACATAGATGCACACACATACAAATTCATGTGCATGCCTGCAGAGATGCATGCACATGCCTATGTACAGAAATCCATGCAAACACCTTTAGACACACACACACACACACACACACACACACACACACACACACACACACACACACACAAACACTCACTCTCCTACACAGACACATACAGATGCACAAGCACACGTACTCAGCCTATGCATACACATGCATGCATGCATTTGAGCACACACACACACACACACACACACACACACACACACACACACACACACACACACACAGATGCCTTTTAAAGAGAACTTGCTATCTTTCACAGAGAATTTGCTATCATTGTAAAGTATGTGTTTAATTCTAATAGCTGCCTCTCTTTACTCACCACAAAAATGAAACACAGATGCCACATTATAGTCCACAATTAAACAGAGTTTAGTTATTAGATTAAGGGGAATTGTGGTAATTTTCTTAAAAAAATCCTAACTGCAAACTGTAGAATAAATATATTTTTTTACTTTTAAAAGAATAACAGAATTCACACAAATAGCAGTTTTGCTTTTAGCGATAATGGATGCGACAAGCACATAATAAGGCAAGTTATCTAGAGGCAAAGCGGGGACCCAGGCAGACTGTCAGAGAGGCAGAGTGACAGCACGGCTAACTGCTCATGCTTGTGACCTTGGGGTAGATTGGCTACAGATCTCACTGTAAATTGGTCACATTAAACTAATCTGTATATTTTGCACTAAGAAATTGTCATTAAGAACTCTTAGTATATTATGTGCTTATAGAATAAATAAAATCTTCATTATTTTCTTTGGTTTCTAATTTGTAGACCATAACTTTCTTGACAGAATCAGGTTTACTTAAATTAATACATTTCAGCATCACAGTAGCTGATAGCTATTTTAGCTGACAGTGAAGAAGCAGTAATCGTATTCTGCACTGACATTTGTTTTCCATTATTGTCCCACATTTTCTTGAGTGGTTTGTGGGGGAGAGTTTTTGATGAATGTCTACTTTTTATTTCTGAAATGCATATCACAGTTTTCCAGCCAGTAATAATGCCAGTATGAATTGTTAAAATGGCATCTGTTGTATATAAAAACTATCTAACGATCAGTCAGTATTCTTAAATTGCTTTTCTTCCATGATTGTGGTATTTCTACTAGCTGGAAGAAAATACTATTGAAAAATGCCTTACTTTATTTATTAGACTGGTATTGCATGAGAGGTCTGTGCTGAATCTAGCATATACTGCACAAGATGGAAACTGGTAAAATGTCATGGGCTTCAGGGTGGTGATGGTTGACAATGTTAAAAAAGAGAATCCTCATTCTTCCCTTTGTGTATTATAGAACTAATAGTATTACATAAGTACATAAAGATGGTTAAGATAAGGAGTATTTTTTTATTGTTTAGAAAGGGATGTGCATTCAGGATTCAGAGTATACTGCACAATACAAAGGTTTAACAATTTCAGTACAAACTACTTTTGAGTCTGAAATTAAAATGCATAGGCCCAACAGCTGTGAAAGTGTTAAATGCAGATAACAGCAATTTATTATATATTACGTGGAACAGGAGAGACTTGATTTTTTTGTGTATGTAGTCCAGGTAGAGATGGAAATTTAGGAAGGTGTCCAACCAAATCCTTACGTATTTGAATAAAATGACATTTTCAGTTTCAGTAGTGCTATTAAGATGTGAAGGAGTTTTAGAGGCCTGGAGAAGAAAGTGGGCTTTTGCCTAGTGCCAAAAAAGCATTGTTTTAGTTTTAGAGGCATTAAGTGGTAATTGGTTATCATTGACCCATTGAATAAGTTATGACAATCAACCTGAAGTTCAAGTTCAAGAGAAAAGACAGAATGGTTTTCGAGGAATAGGATCATGTTATCAGCATAATCAGAGGAAGATAGGATAAGTCAAAAGAAAGTTTGTTAATGAAGATAGAAGAGAGGAGAGGAGAGGGTCTTGATTAGATTCTTGGGGGGCACCTTTCTTCAGAGGGACCGATGGAGAGCTTGATGAGTTGAAATTCACTGAAACGTGATGGTTAAAGAGGTAGTTTTTGAACCAAGGCAGTTTCATAGTTAATGTCTATAGCAGTGAGATGATGTAGGAGACTTGAGTAATCCATAAGATGAAAGGCTCTGGTGAGGTCAGTACGAATGGCTGTTGTAATTAAGCCTTTGTCTATTTCAAAAAGAATGTTGTCACTGGGTGTCCACATGTACTCTAACCAGACCAAAAACCATGCTGCTTTTGAGAGAGAAGGTAATATTGGTTAATATCCTGACTAACTTTCAAATAAAGTAATTTTTCAGAATCTTTCCTAGGGTATGGAGAATAGAAATGGGCTGAAATTCTGATGGATTGCAGGGATTGGGTTTCAGAGAGAAAAGTTTTAAAATGGCATTTTTTTCAGATATTCGGCATAATATTACGTGTAATACATAGGCTGTAGGTGTGTTTCAGGGAAATTATGATGTTGTGTCTACAGTAATAAATAAAACATGGGTGAAGGTTATCTGTATGGGGAGGACTATCACATTTAATCTATTTGAGCAGAGGGTGGATGTCCTTGGATGTGTTAGTTCTGAAGGAGAATGAAGGAATATATGGGGGAAAGTTGGGATTATCAAAGGCAGTTTGGAATTGGATAGAGAAAGGGATGTGAAGGTTGCTGAAGCGAGAAAGAAAACCAGAGGCAGAAAGACGAGAGGTTATGAAATTCATGCAGGGAAGGTTGTTTCCTCCTGTAAGCTGATTGACCTCTTTCCAGAAGTTTTTCAGTGGTTTTATTAGTGAGGTTTGGTATGATTTAATTAAGTGACTTTGATGATGTTGTATTGCTTGCTTGGCAGTGAGGCTGCATAACTGAGTGTAGCTTTGTCTATTTATGGTGGTAGAAAGTACGTTCCAAGAAAGCCATGCTTTGTCTCTCAAATGTAGGAAAAAAAACTCCACCATAGAAGTAAAAATATATATTTTTTCACCCTATCTTTGTTTTTTAAACTAGTTTAACATCTCAAAATCACTTTGAGTACTTCTTATACAATTTTAATGTTTTCCACAAATGGCTGCCAATGGGGCTTAACAAATCAATGTGATTTAGCTTTTTTTCAACACTTTCTCTTTCCCATAATCCATTTCAGATCTTCTTTATATGAGTCTTGTTACACATAAGGAAATAATGTATTCCCAAGCCATTGACATATAATGGGATTAGTGTAGGTCACTGTCATCTTCTTCTATACCTTCTGTAACAGGACTGCTGCATTTTTTTTTTTTGAGGAATGATCCTCATTCATATTTGTCTCAGAGCCCATTTTGCACTATACTAAGGAGTTATACTGCTGCACCTAAATAAGTAACTAAATTGCAGGTCTTTGTTCAGAGTATACTTTTATAGCCAAAGATGAACTGACATACCCCTCCCTCCACATTGTTTCTGAGGTGTCAAAACCGTCACTGCACTTAGAGATCCTTGCAGTTTCATGTGTCACAGATGCTAATGGAAAAGAAGGGATTTGAGAATAAGTCAGCTCCCTAGTGCCTGCAGTGGAAATATTTTATTTTTATTTATTTATTTACCTGATTGTTGTAGAAAATGCTTTATTTTCATTTATTTTATAACTAATGTCATGTTCTTTTTTCCCTTTAACAAGGTCAACAAAATATGACCAACTTACTATTCCTTATCTTTGCATAACTATTTTTTTCTGAGGTGCAGATGCCTTGTAGCATTATATTTTCTTTCTTATATTGTCATTCTGCTCATACAGTGATATGTTAAAGTACAGGAAAATCACTCTGATACAAACTTGACTCCTTCATAATGCCACAGTGAAATTAAAAGACTGGTACATTATTCTATTTGCCAGTCCCTGAAGTGGGAAGATTTTTTTTTGGGGGGGGGCTGAATATTGCAGGCAAATCTTTATTAGTTGCATTTGTTTTATAACTAATGTCGTGTTCTTTTTCTCCTTACTTTGCTGTTCTGTAATTTTACAGCCAAACATTACCAACTTTTTTTCTATACAGATGTCTTCTGGCATTGTGCTTTTCTCTTTTAATGTTTTGCTGGTCATTAACTGATTTGTTAAAGTACAGCACAATCGCTCTTTGGCATAAATGAAGTTTGGAACAGACAAAGTTGTCACGGGATATCTTTAATGCAGGGGGGAGCTGGGAATTAAGGGGAAGAAGTTGGTAAGGTGAGTAGTTAAGAAAGTTTTGAAGGGAGTAGGCATAAAAGGGTTAAGCAGTTTGGACACTAACGAAGTAAGTGAGGTAAGGTGGGGGGTGGGTCTTGAAGGCTTTTGACCTGGAATTGTTTGTTGGGTGTCACATTTGGTGTGATCTTGTTGCCCTCCCAGCCTGTCCCATTTAGGTATTGCATTTTGGGCAGAGAAGAGGGACAGGCTTGCCCCTCTTCTGTTCCCCCTCTGGCGGATAATTGGTGGAAGGAGTTTGATGTGGCGAAAGATTGATGGTGGAGGTGTTTTGGATTGGTGAAGAAATGTTGAAGGTGAGTGGTGATTAAGCGAGCAAATGGGGACACTGCTTATTCCAAGGGTGAGTGGTTATGCTGCCCTTATGGATAGCTATTCTGTTTTCTCTTCCAAGGAATTAAAGTTGTGTTATGTATAATAAAGTTTCATGTATTTATCATTTATTATGTTAAACAATAAAGGTCGTCATAGGTCTTTTGGTGTTTGAATGGTTTATTAAAGTGGGGAGGGTCATATAAATTTTTGTGTATCTTCAGGAGCTCACTTATGTATTAAAGAATAGAAGAGTCCAGATTGGACCACAGGAAGGTGTGTCATGTGTACAGGAACACTTATTTGACAGTTAAAATAGGAAATCTTAGGGTTAATTGCCCATTGGACAGCATAGTGTGGCCTTGACCTATCGGTTTGGAACATAGCTAGGTTTTGATTAATGATTAATGAGGACAGAGGCGTGTCCTGTTCCTGGAAGATTTTGATTGAAACTAGAAGAGGGTAGTGGCCCGATTTTATGACTCCTATTGGTGTTTTCCATATTTAAAAGAAAAAGAAAACTCCAACCAAATATACGATCTGAAGAAGGATTTTCCGAAAGCGCTTATCGTTTGCTATAGTTTTTGGAGCTTTATACACTTTTTTACTGCTGTTTTATTTGTCTTATTGGATTAAAGACGTATTTGTTTTAAAATGAGCTGAACAGCCCTGGTGGTGTGGCATGTTTATCTTGCTACGTTGTTTTTTTCTTGCCTTCCCTTCAGTAACCAAGAGGTACTTTTATTGTTAAAGTTTTTATTGTTAATTTTTAAAATAAAGGTTTTTTTTTTAGGTATGTTAAGCTATATTCTCTTTCAAATGGCCTTATTATTATTGTACATATCAAACAAATGATAATGAGAAAACTGAAGATATATTACTAAATTAAGGCAGTAAAACACCCAAGCAGTGAATCACTTTAGTGTGTTTTTGTCAAGGATTAGGTTTGAAACTAAGAAGCAGTGAACAAACACAAGAAGGGCAGATACGGGTTTAGCTACCACACATAGCGCCTTGAATTTAATGACTATTTATGTAGAAAGGCTTTATAACCTAATAGTAAATATACTGCACATGGTTGCTTCACTGCCATCAGGAATGCATGTCATCTTTTTAAAGAATTGGCTTAAAATGATGCAGGTACAACTGTAGTAAATGGGTGTCTATAAAACTAAAGTATAATGCAAGAAATGCACTCTTTATTTAAATAATCAGATAATAGTTAGGAGAGAGCTTATCCTGCATTTCTTCAGTGAGATGTTCGGGACTTAGATGCAAGATTTGATAATAATCTACATATATAAACTAGAATAATAACTATCTGCAGTTGTTTGCAAATTTATCTAAAGTTTGCCTCAGGGTCTCTTTTATAGCAAGCCAAGCCAGTAGACAGGACCTCCCCTTTACAAGACTGAAGTGCTTGAGTCAGCGGAGTGCCGAACACTGATCTCATTGTTTAGTAGTTCTGTTGTAATATACTCCGGAACTTTAAAAATAATACTGGTACAATTACATAGTCTGTAGTGCCCAGGGTCAGTGACAGGGTTACCCTTGTTAAGGGGCGTCCCAATGGCTGTTCTCTAAACGTTTGGGTATGTACTCAATGGAAAGGCTGAGACTGAAGATGTTTAGAAGGAAATTTGATGAGAATATGTTTAGTGTTGACTCAGATACAACCTGGCATGTTGACAGGACCAATACAGGTAGTGGTTTTGGCTTTAGGGAGACCATTTTGGATCTGCTCGTGAATAATTATATAAGGAAGTGGGGCATGTAGAATGGGGAGAAACGTAGGTTACAAGTGGGTAAAAACTGCAGCTAAATTTGTCCAGAAGTGTACTACTGATATCCTCTAGTTCACGTTAGATTGTGCTGTTTCAGGAAAGTGCTGTGAAGTATTAGCTATTATTTATGAAATTCCTAACAAGCCTTTGGATTATCCTTTATAGAAATGGCAATATTCATTTCATATTTGGATATGCATCTTTTGATCTTTTGCCAGAGCTCTCTCAAACCAGTTTGAAGTTACTTTATCATGAGGGCATTTCACCGTATTCCATAGTGTCAAAGTTGTTATCCTTTAATTGCAAAATTTGTTGAAATAGCATTCTAACACTGCGGCTTATTCTAAAATTTCCAAACATAGTTATGATGGAAAGGGACAGACACTTCAGTACAAGAATTAAGGTGGGAGTAAAGGTCAGTGCTATAAGCTGCTGCTTTTCTTGTATTGCCCCTGGGGAACTTTTAATTTTATTAGGTCATCAGATAGTGCTAGAAGGTTGGCCTTAGAGAAACCTCTGAATTCATTTGAGCTTGAGAGAGTGGTGGGCTGAGTTCATAAAGGATGTACAAAGAGACTTTAGGCTTGGAGCAGGCAGAGGGTTTATTTGTATGAACAACGTAAAGGAGATCAGAACCTCTGGTAGGAAAAGGTTCAGTTTGGTCAAGGGGGTTGGGATTAATAGCAATGCACTGTTGTGCATATTTGTTATTAGTTGTGTTACCAGTTAATAGTCAGGTAGTCAAGTTCACCTTGGATATTGTCTTAGGATCAATAGGGTAGGGATTGCAGTTGGTTGAGGTAGGTGGCATTTGGGGAGACATAGAAGGGGCTCTATAGCTGGTACTAATAAGGTAACTGGACTTGTTTATTAATGCTAATATATTCAAGAGTTCAAGACTATTGTTACACAGAATGTGTAAAGTAATAACGACTGTGGATAAATGTGGATATGTCCTCGTCTACACCAGAGGATCTGATGAATGACAGGCATTAAACCAGTATAAACAGTGAGTGTTCTCATTACACTGAAACCAGGTTTTAGTAATTGTACAAGATGTATGTCTTTAATGGCCAGAAAAGCCTCAAGGACTGATTCCTATTGATAAGCAGTGCTAAGATGACACAAGCTAAATTAAAGTATTCTAAGTTGGAAGGAAGAATAGTCCATAAAAAGACACTATTGGACTAGAAAATTTCCTAGCCAATATAAATAATCCTTCAGGAGAGAGGTGCAGGCCACCTTTGACAAAGTAGCCAGGACAGTTAACCATCATCTCCTATGCTAACACATTGAATCCTCCTAAAATGTCAAAAATGCACAGACAATTGTTAAAATATTTTTATAGTACTGTCAGTTTATTACTAATAGGATAGTATTACTTTATGTAATATTTTACATAACCAAATGCATTTACGTGGCTGTTATTGATCACTGAAAAAGTTTTAATCTAAATGATTCAGATCTCCTAGCTGTGGTCCTTATTTTCAAGTTTAAACAGTTCTGTTAGTGACTACTTTATGTCTGACATGTATTCACAGATTTTAAAATGACGTACTATTCTAGAGATAAACTTCGCCATCTTGTCAATGTAAACTACATGCATATTTCACTGTGTCTTTTGGAAATGAAAGGAAACTGGAGCATAGAAAAAAATGATTTGTAGTACTACTTAGTATAAACTGCATCATCAAACCATAACAAAACATATTCATGCTATAGACCAGTGTTTACAAATGAAAAGGATATGAGGATTAAGTTCAAAACGTATTATTACAGTGGAAAATATAAAATGAGGATGGGATGGGGCATTCTGCAAGCTGTTGTTCGACAGATTTTTAAATGCTTTTGTTAGTTCTGGAAAAAGTCACTTGTGCAAATGTGTGTGATGATGTAAGGTTTTGCCAGCTATACCAGAGAGAGTAGGGCAGTGCATGTATAACATATGGCAGCATAACTAGCTGTAGATTTGTAAACAATTTTATGTCATTTGTATGTCAAACTTATTTGTACAGATGCTTGTGTTAAGAATGTATTTGTACAGCTGCTTGTGTTAAAGACTGTATCAACAGTGGGTCCTGCTGGACAGAAAAGAAATATACATGTATATCAGGCTGTATTGTGGTAACTGCTGAAATTATATATCTTAACAGAGGATGCTGGAAGGGAAGGGGTTAAGCTCACCCCAGCTTACCTTAGAAAAAATTGTTTGAAATTAAATTATTTGGTATAAGACATAAAGATTGTATTTCACAGGTTTGAATGCAGCAAGAGGCACAACATCTGTGAAAACAAGGATTAAGAAACCTGCTGTATTATCCTTAGTGGCGAACTAATTGCTACCCTGGAAGGGTGGAAGTGTTGAAATGGTTTTATAGCTTCCAGATGCTGTAACACATCTTAGCAAAGCTCTCTCTGTGTGTATTGTGACACACATGTGTAAGATCCTGGTATAGCTTCTATTAAAGGGGGTAGAGTGGGAACCACAGAGTCAGGTGACTAGATGTTATGTCATTCTGTAATCCAGCACTGAAATGATGCTTTAATAGCAGATGAGACAGAAGTCTCAGGGCAGTCGGTTTGTGAAACCTGACAAGAAAGACCACTCACCCACATTATCTTGCCTCACTCTATTAAGTAAGTAGGAAGCAATAATTATTTAGATCAGTCAGGAAAATATTGTGAGATTAGTTAAGTATTGTTTTTCTGTATCTGTGTGAATCTTTCCATCTCTGTTATTTTTAATATTTCTTGAGATTATTACAAATAGATATTCAGTATTTTCATGTTCTTTTATTATTTGTTATTAAACATATTTAAACTTTTCATTGTGGCTGGTCTTTTTAGGAAATATTTAACCTTTAAGAGTACTTATATTTATTTAGTGATGCTGTGACATCACACTCCTGAAAGTCTTGCTGTTCGGTGTACATTACCATTGGTAGTAGTATTAATTTCAGTCTGTATAATTGTATACCCTGTTAACAGCCTTAGAGTAGCTGGCTGGTGGCAGTGGAACTACCTTATAGCCTGGGTAGAGGTGGTAGATTGGGTAATCTGTGCCAGCCTTTCCCAAGTGTGTGTGTGTGTGTGTGTGTGTGTGTGTGTGTGTGTGTGTGTGTGTGTGTGTGTGTTTATGTGTGTGTTAAAATCAAATCTCAAAGAGTGTGTGTGTCAGATGCTTGGAACAGGGACACAGAGCTCCTTAGTGGTCATTGTGGATTCTTATTTGGGACCTGGAGAGAGAGAACGTCCACCCCCAGGACTGGAGTGCATTCCCTGTGTGCACTTAAGGGAAATTGTGCTTGGTGCAGAGAGCTACATCTGAAAATACTGTGTGTGACTATTTTTTATAAAGTGAACATTCCTCGACCAATGTCAGTGGTAAGGATTGAGGCTCCTTGATCATTGGTCCAAAGAAGGTGTGTCACAATGTGTTTGACATTGTTAATTTAAATTAGGTATTTATATTTTATTTCTCTGGTTACAACTTCACAGTCCAGTGTATGCCCAACACTTATTGTTACCAACAACCTTAGTTTAGCCCCTAAGCACAACTGCCATTACTGATCCTCAAACTCAGTGACACAGTTGCAAACCATGCTACCACAAATGTCCTTGGTCACCTCAAAGGCGGTGTTTGGCCTTTAATGCACTGGGGTGAGACCTGTAAGAAGGAAAAGGACCAAACCTGCTTCTGCACAGCTAGTGTTACAAGACTTCACTGATGGTAGAGAAAGAACAGAGAAGACTGGTTCAACAAGGAAGTTCTGTGCTACATTTTTATGGAAGGTATGCAGATTTCCCTCACCCTTCCTCAGGATGTAACTGTTTATATCTAGCTGCAGTGTTTCTAGGCAAAAAAAAAAGATAATATCAAAACACTAAGTTCTTATGTTATCACTTGTTTAACTGATGTACAATTCAAAACAAATGGGGAATAACAAATACATATTCAAGCATTAAGCACTAACTTGCATATGTCAAGATTTTTAGATTTTAAATGTAGGTATAATTAGAAAACTCCTAGCAGCATGCTTATAGGATCACTGAGATTAAAGCTGTTTAACTGATTAGACAGACTGCTTGCAAGGACTGATAATCCCCTAACAGCTGCCCAGCTTGCTCTGCCCTTGCTACGTCTCTGATAGACATGTTTTATTTGTGTAAAACTTCAATACAAGCTAAAAGATGTATATTTTTATTTAATGTTTTGTCCATAGTAACCCTTTTAACAGAACATACACAGAAAGTTATGTCAATTAACATAAATCACAGTTCAACTCTACTTAGTAACATGATTAAATGATGAACAATTTTACACACAAAGCTCAGCTAACATTACTTAGTTTCATTATTTTTTCAGGGGAGATTTATACCACTTGTATCTCTTTGGTCAGTTTAACATGAATTGTGTGTTGCTTCTGGACTTTAAATGCTTTATTTTTTTTATGGTGGTTACTAATTTATGTTTTCATTATGGATTTGCTGTTAAGATTTTTGAGTTTTTGGCCACCTGTTATTGTATCCGACTTTGACCAACCATTTACATTATTTCTCTGGCCTCCTATAGTGTTTCTACATAATAGAACTGTTGTGGTCTGCGTGACCTTTTAGCTTAGGCCTTCGTAATCTATCCATCCATCCACAACCCCTTTTTCCTATTTTTGTACATGGGGTTGGGGTGTCACTTCACCAGTGACAATCATCTAGAGCCAAAGTTTACACTAGCTGTAGTAGTTCTCCCGCATCATACACTCGCAGCTATGGCCAATTTAGAGTGTCAGATTCACTTACTGCATGTCTTTGGAATGTGGGAGGAAACCTGAGCAGCTGGTGGAAACCCACGTGAACACAGGGAAGACATGCAGACTCCACACAAAAGGTACCCCAGCCGAGAATCGAACCAGGAAACCTCTTGCTGTGAGGTGACAGTGCTATCTGCTGTGCCACTATTAAATGTTATTGTTTCATATATGTCTTCCATTCTGCACTCCAGGAATCCGACATCTGCTTATCTTCCACTGACTTATTTCTATTATGGATTTGCTGCAGTGATCTTTGATTTCTGTGCCAGATTTATATTAACTTGGGTGCCTCTTTGTGTTTCCATCATTCTTCAGCCTATTAAATTGCTTTTTTTGGTTTACTGCAGTGTTTCCACTTATTGCAGTAATTTTGAAACACTGATACCTGTAATCTGTATGGTTCACTGTCCATTCCTTGCCTATATTGAAGACTGCTGCTTGTTGCCCTTTTTTTTTTTTATCTTTATGTTCTGGGCTCTAGTAGTAAGACTGCACCATCTAGTGTGCTCCTGTATGCACGTGAACCCATCCCACTCCTGGGAGATGTGACCAGTTCACACCTCTTCCCTCCAACCCCTGTCCCTGTATACTTCTGGTGTTGAACAGTGTGACCCCATGTTCATGATGATGAGTTCTAGTATGTTGTCTCCACTTGTGGGGATGGTGACCAGTTGTTCCATGGCATTTGAGTGTATGAACTCTTGGAACCTTTGGGTTAGAGTGTTGTGGCTTGATTAGTGATCCCAGTCTATATTTGGATAGTTGGAATCACCCAGTATGATGGTGTTTGGAGATACATTTATCCCCTCCAGTGTTTTCAGGACAGCTGTGTGAGGTACCTGAGTTTGAGAGGGTGGCATGTAACATGCTACAAACTGCAGAGCAGTCTTGCCTACGGTTACTGACACCTGGATGGTCTCCGATGCATCGTGTGTTGCCACCAACCTTGAGGTGAGGGTGTCCTTGATGAATATGGACACCCACCCTCCTTTCTTGGTGTTGTCCGGATTTTGGTGCCGGAACGCATGATATGAGGTAACACCCGATAGTGCCGGGGTGCTGTCAGAAGCCGTGAACCAGGTTTCAGGCACAGCACAGACATCAATGTGCTACATACTGAGAAGGGCATCGAGTGTGTGCAGCTTGAGGTTAAGACCTCTGGCATTGAGCAGCATTACCCTTATTGTCTTTCCTTTTCTGTGTTCTAGGGTGGTAGGTGTAGAATCTGATTCTTGCATAAAAAAGGCACAATGGGGGTGGCAAGAGCATCAGCCGAAATCCGGAAGCCCAGGGGTGACAGGTGCAAGCCGTCCCTTGCAAATCAGTGTGGCCTGTCCAGCATGTCATCCCAGGCAGACAGACATTGGACCCCCTTTGAATGACACCATAGTTTAAGCAAATTATTACAGCTGATCATCTTGTCTCTGTTTATGTGGCATCATACTTGGTGAAGGTAGGATACTGCTCAAGGTCAGGGTCATACCTGCCTGGCCTACATAATCAGAGGGATCCTCTATGTCTCTTTCCATGTAGACCAGGGAGGTACATCTCAGGTCGTTCACACCAGCATGGATAATGACTGGGTCAGACTTGTACTTGCAGTTGAGTGACCTGAGTGCTTGCATTATGTGGTGGATTCCAGTGCCCGATAGGCAGCTTACTGTGACCTCCTCCATACTCAATCTGGTGAGCGGGACGTCAGTGTGTCTGACTATGGAGTCACCTATGACAAGTGTGTCTGGCATTGTGTTTGGCCTTAAGGGCTGTGACTGTTTGGCACACTGACTCTGTGGTCTATGTGTTGCATGTGCTGTGCCCTGTGGAGGCAGTTGTGTGGGTGTCTGCTGTGGTGGCCACTGCTGTTTTGGTAGAATTCTGATCAGAGCCTCCGAGTATGTCTTTGTGTGTCTATGTGTATGATTTTAAGTTGTGATAGTGCTATGTGAGACTGGGTTTGTGATGTGTGTGGTTACCTTCACCTTCTCTCTGGTCTTGCTAGTCCTATGTTGAGAGAGCTCAGCCTCCACTTTGGCTATATAGTTGCATCTCTCACATGTATGTGTGTTTTATGGCAGAAGGAGAGGGTTGTCAGTGTACATGAGGCAATTGTAACATTGCCTCAATATTCCCAGGTCCACCAGCTGAGCAGGAGAGGACACTAGCAACTGATCCCTAGACATGCTAGAAGGAATAGACAAAACAATGTTGGAATACAGGGAGATATCAAGCCCCCCAAACCACATCATAGTGCTTGACTGACAATACCTACACATACACCATTGTTTCATAGTGTCATAGTTTACTACTAGGCTATCTGCCCTAGTGCATGTATAAGCCTAGCCATAGTGATGTGGCTATTGCCACCCCTTATAGTGGTAATAAGTGTACAGAATAGATTCCGAATATTGTGCCTCTGACTTAGTAGTGACACATTATGACCCCCTCACGTAATTGAATAACATGACTGTGCCTCTGACTAGTCTGTGCCTCTGTCTCATATGCAGTTGTCCAGATGTCTCCTGAAGAGAGTCAGTGAGGGACTCTGTCTAACATGAACTGGGATACTCTGCTAGAGTGTGAGATGCCTCTGAGTTATGACTCTGTCCCTCCAGCATGTCCTATACATGTATGTGCTGAGGTTCAAATCCTCAGCTCTCATGGTTCTGGTGGATTTGGATTGCTTGCAGTGGAGCATGTCCACCAAATCCTGATTGGACATGGTCTTGTATGTCAGGCATAGGTCACCTGTAAGTATGTGGTATGACACTGAATAAAGCTGGATTTCCTCTATTCTGGAAGCATATGACATGTGTTGAAGACCCCTGATCTTCATGGTAAGGTACTTTTGGGGTCTCTCCAGCTGTTGCAAGTGCTGGGTGAGGTACATACCATATGGGGCTTTGTATTCAATCATGGGCCTGATAAGGGAGAAGGATAGTGGTACAATGACCTCCTATGATCTGGATGGAAAACCCTCCATAATAAGGTGGGCAAGATAGAAAGTCTTCCTAACCACTTTGGCAACATGGGTGTCAAACGAGATGTCACTATCTACATGTGTCCCCAGGTGTCTGATTTGTTTTCTGTGCTCAGTGGGTTGCTGTCTATGTATTGATCTGTGGGTACTTTGTTCCTCCCAAAGGGGATAAATACACATCAGTTGCATTCAGTTTCAGGCCATGCGTCTGGTACCAGCTATCCGCCTTTGTGACGGCATTCTGTAGGATGTGTGTGCCGGCTGATGTATTCACTATGGTGCCTAGGTTGCAGTCATCTGCAAACTTTGTCAGCCACAACCCTCCTATGTTTGCTTTCACATCGGAAAAGTAAATACCAATTAAGAGGGGTCCCAGGACACATCCTTGTGGGACACCACCTGTGACCGGCTTCGAATCTGACAAGGCACCTGCAATGTTGACTTTATGGGTTCTGTTTCTTAGCCATTTTGCAACCTATCCTGTGACATATGCTGTTATATGTCAGCTGTTGAACTTGGCTATGATGCCTGAGTGGGGTATTGTATCACAGGCCTTAGCCAAGTGCAGGTAGGCTGTGTGGACTACGTAGCCCTCATCAATGGCCCTACTGACAGTTTCATAGTAGTCAACTAGGTGCAAAAGGCAGGATCTGCCCTGTACAAAGCTGAACTGGGTGGGAACAAGGGTCCGTATGTCAGCAATGTCTCTGTGTAAGAGCTCCATAATGACTCTTTCCATAGCTTTGCAGACAAGGCTGGTTAAGCTTGTGTGGTGGTAGTTGCCATGGTCTGTGGAGGCATCTCATTTGTGGAGTGGGACAACTGTTGCCGTACACCAGTGTTCAGGTACATATCCTGTAGCAAGGCTAAGGTTAAATAGCATTCGTATATACGGGTCCAGCTCCTTCTGGAGTTCACATAGCATGCAACTGGGGATACCAGCAGGTCCCATTGATGCTGTGTACTTGTCTTTGCTGAGTGCGGCTCTCACATGGACATCCAAGATGACAGTGAGGTTACATACAGCTGTGATAACTATCTTCTTTTGGGGGTGAGGGAGGGGGTAAATCGCACTGAAGCTGTCCGCCGGAATGTTGCCAATATCTGTCAGGTCACTGGAATATATGTTGTTGTGTACCAACTCTGAGCATATCTGAGGGTTTCCAACCAGGTGTCTGACATAACTGAAGAAAGCAGTGTGGTTACTTTCATTGTCTTTGTTGATTTATGTCCCCAAGTTGACCTTGCATGTCTTTATGAGATAATGTAGCTTTCTACTAGTGCCGATCACAGCTGTCTTCCCTTTTGGAGATGTAGCTCTGTCTTGCATTAGTATCCCTCATCTGTCATACAGTTTGTTTATGGCTGGGTTCCACCAGACAGGTCACTTTCCCTTTGTGGAGAGGGTCCTGTTTTTATTTGTGATTGCATGGTCCATGCTTTCTGACATCTAGCTAAGGGGAGGTCATTGTGGTTCTGCAGTTATCTTTCATCAGCATTAGAAATGACCACAACAGCCCCTGTGGGGTGTACCTCATGCAGACACATCCAGCAACTGTAAAGTCCACAACAGTACCTCACCAGGAGTATGAAAGAGCTGGAACACATGTAATGTGTCGCCTGATTAAACAGAGTGCAGCTCCACACACTGCCATGCTGTCCACCCAGATGCAAGCTGTGCCTGATGTAGAAAGCCATGTCCAAGCTGGAATCAATGCACATGCTGCACCTTGTACAATCTGAATGGCAGGGAGCTATGCACATGAGGGACCTGAACCCCAGCACTGACATACATAGGACAGGCTGTACTGCATTATCCATAACACAGAAGCCACCCCCACACATGGGTAAACTACCAGTACAGGTTATCCGTAGAGTCACTCGTTGATTCCCCTCAACAGGAATCCTAATGAGTGGATGGGAGATGGTAGGTTTACCCTGGGTATCAATGTTATGTCACAGGTAGACAGAGGCACAGTATACTAAACAAGACATATGTCATGGCAAACTACACTTACAATGTGTTGACGGACAAACACACTCTCCGACTAGCATTAGAAATGGCCTAGGGCGCATTGGTAGTGTTTGCCAATGTACACCCATGTTGTGGAATACACTACTGATGTTGGATGAGGCTGTTGTAAGTAGTTCACATGTGAACATAATGCAACATGGTCAGATAGGTTCATAGGTACATAGGTTTATACTAGGCTATCTTCCCTAAGGCAGGTATAAGCCTAGCCCAGAGTTTGTTGGCGTACACCACCCCTTATATGGAAACAGTACTGTGCCCATTATTTTGTCGTGCCACTCTCCAGCAGTGACACAGCGACGATCCCCGGGTTAAACGTATGACCTTCCATCCACAGGTCAAGATACCTCTTGAACACAGCCAGCAAGGTGCTCTGCCTCACATGGACTGGGATTGTATTCAACAGCATAGGGAGTCTCCGAGTGATAACTCCATCCCTCCAACATGTCCAACGTACATCCATGCTAAGGTGTAAGTCACTTGCACTAGTGGTTCAGGTGGATCTGCCGATTCTGAGGTGGAGCATGTCCATTAATCCCTGTTTGGACATGGCCTTGCATGTCAGGCACATGTCACCTCTAAGCAGAAGGTATGTGAGTGAATAGAGCGGGAGTGTCTTCAATCTGGCAGCATATGACAGATGTTGGGGTTCCTTGATCCTTTAGGTGGGGGACATTCAGGGTGTCTCCAATTGCTGCAGATGTTGGGTGAGATACATCCAGAATAGGGCATTCTACTCGATCACCGGTCTGATAAGTGAAGAGTACAGGGGAACAATGACTCACTAGATCTGGATGTGAATCCCATCCTGATCAGGTGGGCAATGTAGAAGGTCTTTCTAGCCACTTTAGCAACATGAGTGTCAGAAGAATGGCGACTGTCAACCTGGGTCCCCAGATCCATGATAACCTCCTCTGTGCTTAGAGGATTGCCACCTATATGGTAGCTTGGGGTTACCTTGCTTTTCCCGAAGGGTATGTCTACACATGTTGTGCACTTTGACTTCAGGCCATGGCTCTGGCACCAGCTATCAGTTACCGTGAGTCCCTTCTGAAGGATATCCGTGTCTGATGCACTGTCCACTATGGCGCCCAGTGTTCAGTCATCTGCAAACGTTGTCAGCCAAAGTCCTCCCATGTTGGCCTGTACTTCTGAGAAGTACATGACAAACAATAGGGGGCCAAGGACTGAGCCCTGTGTGACACCACCTGTGACCAGCCTAGAGTCTAACATAGTGCCAGCAACTCTAACCCTGTGGGTCCCATCCTTAAGCCAGTTTGCAACCCATCTTGTGACATATGGGTTTACATTTCAGTTGGTAGGGTTTTCCACAATACCTGAGTGGGGTATTGTGTTGAAAGTGTTTGCAAGGCCAAGGTTGGCTGTATGGACTGCCTTTCCCTCAACAATGGCCTAAGTGACCGTTTTGAAGATGTCAACCGAGTACAAAAGGCATGATCTGCCCTTGACCAAGCCAAACTGGGACGGGTACAATGTCTGCATGTCCCCTATATCTTTGTTTATGAGCTCAATTATGATCCTCTCCATAGCTTTGCAGACTAGACTTGTTAAGCTTATGGGGCAGTAATTACCAGGGTCCGTAGAGGCAACGCCTTTGTGCAGATGTGCACAACTGGACCCTAACCAGGCTGTTGTGCACACTATGGAAATGTAAAGCAGTGATAGGACTAAAGCCCAGGATACTGACCACCACAGTGAAAGTACTGAACCACTACACTATACAGTACTACAGTGTTAGGTCAGTATGAACGGATGTTGACAATTGTGTGCAAAGTATCCCATGCAAAACCTGCAGGCACAGTATACTTCCTGTTGTGTTCACACAAAAGCATTTGGACAGTAACTACACAACATGGCACAGAACACACAACCATAAACTGGAGGTATTTGTTGAAGGTCACACTCATCCACAAATGTGATGAGCTGCAGAGTTCAACATATGGAAAGCCCACACTGGGCATGCTCACACACTTAGATAAATGAGACATCTTTCACACAACATGCCATGGGAAGGCTGAACTGGGCATGCTCACACACTTAGTCCAAATGTTACTCCTAGCAACTGTGAAAACACACCAGAGGATGCTCATTCCCCTTTCTAGACACTGATCATGTAAGCACCCTATAAGTATATCAGGAGAAAAGGAATCTCCCAGTAATCTGAATAGCGCGCTCTGCTAATGCGTCCGTCTGTAGTGTCATAACATAGTTAGGTAGGGGTTTGAATCCAGCAAGTGGCAAGTGTGTGTGAAGGGGGGTAAGTGTGTGTGTAAGTGTGTATGAAAGGAACATCCCTTTTGGCAACTGGGAAAACACACCACAGGATGCTCATTCCACTTTCCAAACTATGATGATGTCAGCACCCTATAAGTATATCAGGAGAAAGGAAATCTCCCAGTAATGCGAATAGCGCGCTCTGCTAATGCGTCCGTCTCTAGTGTCATAACATAGTTAGGTAGGGGTTTGAATCTGGCAAGTGTGTGTGAAGGGGGGTAAGTGTGCGTGTATAGAAGGAACATCCCTTTTGGCAACTGGGAAAACACACCACAGGATGCTCATTCCACTTTCCAAACTATGATGATGTCAGCACCCTATAAGTATATCAGGGGAAAGGAAATCTCCCAGTAATGCGAATAGCGCTCTGCTAATGCGTCTGTCTCTAGTGTCATAACATAGTTAGGTAGGGGTTTGAATCCAGCAAGTGGCAAGTGTGTGTAAAGGGGGGGTAAGTGTGTATGAGTGAAATATCCCTTTTGGCAACTGGGAAAACACACTACAGGATGCACATACCCCTTTCTAAACGATATCACAATTATGTATGGCTTTTGATTACAGACATGCCACGTGTGTTTTGCCCACACAGAATGCCCATGTGTGCAGGTTGTCCCTCACAATAATGCATGACATTGATCAAACCAGTTATGGCAATGCACACATGATGTATGTGTGTGCCAAATACACATATGTACCTGTGACCTTCAATAGTTACCATGTGTGATGCCTGCCACATGTGAATACATGGTATTTGCACAGGGTAACATTATGACTGTGGTCTTCTGTGCAGGTGCTGCATGTGGGATGTGTATATACAGTGTGAGATGTAGATGCTATCAGCCTAGTAGTAAGGGATACACACCTGGTCTGGGGCATATAGTCTACCTGTTGTTGATGTACAGGTGCTGCATGTTTCCACCTGTTGTGGGAGTGGTAAGACGTTATTCCATAGCAATGCAGTGACTGCATGCTAAGAACCGTTCAGTTAGGGTGTTGTAGCTACACTAATTCATTAGCATTCAGTAATATGTCAGAATCCCTGGTGAGGGTCTGATGCCAACCAAGGTCAGAGTTCTACCAGCCTGTGTCACTTGCTCAGTGATCCCTTCCATGTTCCCTATCATGTATCCCAGTGAGGGACATCCCACATCAGCTGTGGTGGCATGGACAATGGTTAAGTCATATGTGTCCATGCATCTGACTGACCTGTATGCTTGTGTTATGTGGTGGACCACAGTGCCCCATGAGCATATCACTGTGACCTACACCTTGTCCAGCCTGGTGAGCATGTTCTCACTGTACTGGACAATAAAAGTACCTAACACAACTGCGGCAGTAGTGTTGTATAGCTGTACAGACTGTGCTTGTTTGGCACACAGGATTTGTGTGCTATGTGTTGTACGTGCTGTGTGCAGGCCTAATGTATGCCTGTGTACCAGCTGCAGAGATGTCTGCCAGTCATGCAGGATGCTATCCTTAGGCTCCACAACTGGCTCGGTGTGTTTCCATGCTTGTATTGCTGTCCGTGTAGGTCCACATCAGATTGGTATTGCTGTCACTGTAGTATTTCATGCCACCCGACAGGTTATGCCAGTACTGGGTTCAGAGTGCTTAGTCCACAGTTTGGCCATGTGTTTCCATCTCATACATGTGCTGTACATCCATGGGTAGGGGATAAGGTTGACTGTGTACATGTGGCAGCTGTGACATTACTACATGATACACATATTCCACAACTGTACCATAGAGGTGACTGACAACTGACCTTTGCACATGCTACCATAGTATTGAGATTGCATTGGTGATTAACAGCACATAGGACCAATGGTGAACAGGATACATAGGTCCATAGCTTCATACAGGGATGTCTGCCCAGGGCATGTATCCACCTAGCCAGAATGTGTGTGGCTTTCAACATGCATTGTAAATCTGTCTTGCTATGCCCTTTTCCAAGGTTAGTATACTGTGCCTCTGTCTCACAGTGACACATAAGTGATACCCAGGGTAGCCCTACAATGTCACATCCAGTCATTAATATCACTCTTGAAGATAGTCACTGAGTAACTCTGCCTAACCTCTATTGGGATAATATTCAAGAATGAAGTGAGCCTCTGAGTTGTGAATGTGCCCCTCCAGCATGTCCTATGTATATCACTCCTGAGGTTCAAGTCTTTCCAGCGTGTATCCTGATGGGATCTGGATATTCTGAGGTGCAGCATGGCCATTAAGTGAGGGTTTGACATGGCTTTATATGTCAGGCACAGATTGCCTATGAAGAGGCAGTATGCCACTGAGTAGAGCTGCTGTTTCTTTAACCAGTCAGTATGTGGCATCTGTTTGAGCCCTTTGATCCTCTTGTTGAGGTACGTATGTGGTATTTCCAGTTGCTGCAGGTGTCTGGTAAGGTGCATGCCGACAGGTTCATCATAGTCAATTATGGGCATGATGAGGGATGAGTAAAGGGGCACAATGTCCTCCCATGATCTACATGTGGATCCCATCATGATGATGTGGCCCATATAACATGTTTTCCTAACCACTTTGTCCATGTTGTTGTCAAATGGTAGAATGCTATCTACCTGTGTACCCCAAGGTCCATAATTCCTTCGTCTGCACTTAATGGATTAACACATATGCGGTACTTTGTGGTCACTTTGTGTTTGACACAGGGGATGACTATACGCTTTCTGTCATTCACCTTGAGGCCATGGCTGTGGCACAAGTCGTGTGTTTGCAAGAGGCCCTTTTGGAGGATGCGTGTGTTAGCTGGAGAGTTGATTATGGCATCCGGTTTGCAGTCACCTGCGACTTGCTCAGCCACAGTACTTCCATGTTGGCCTGTACCTATGATAAATATACAATGAACATGACAGCTCCCAGGGCTGAGCCTTGTGGGACACCACTTGTACCAGGTTGGAGGCTGACATGGCTCCAGCAATTCTAGCCATGTGTGTTCTGCCCTTGAGCCACTGTGCAATAACCATAGTGACATAGGGGTTAATATGTACACTGGTGAGCTTCCCTACAATGCACAAGTGGGGTATTGTATCAAAGGCTTATGCAAGGTCCAGATAGGCTGTGTAGACCTCCTTCCCCTTGACAGTGGCCTTGGTGACTGTTTCAAAGAAATCAAACAGGTTTGAGAGGCAGGATCGGCCATTAACAAAGCCAAACTGTGTTTGGTGACATGTCTGTAGGTCCACAATATCTAGATATGTGAGGTTCATGATGATCCTTGCCATAGCTTTGCAGACAAAGCTAGTCAGACATATGGGGCGAATAGTGTCCAGGATCCGTGAAGGCACCAGCTGAATGTAGAGGGACCACTGTTGCTGTACGCCACTCTTTGGCCACATATCGTGTAGTAAGGCTGGGATTGAACAGTAGTGTTATGTCTGGGTGTAGCTCTTCTTGTGGTTCATGTAGGACACAGCCTGGGACACTGTCTGGTCCCATTGATGCAGTGTTTATTGCTTTGGGATGGGCATCTCTTACCTGAGCATCTGTGATGTCAGGGGGGGAAGCACTCTGCCGCGAGACATATTTGCCCTTTTGGTGTGGTGGGGGGGAGAAGGCAGCAGTGAACCTGTCCACTAGGATGATGGCAATGTCTGTGTGTTTTGTATTTCGTGTGACATCTTGGATTACCTCTGAGCATATCTGGGTAGTACCACCCAGGTTCCTAACATAACTACAGAAAGTCTTGTGATTATCCTCAGTGGCTTGTGGAATCTTCTCTCAAAGATGGCCTTAGACAATCGTATGGGTGCCTGTAGTTGTCTTCCAATACTCATCAGTGATGCCTTCACATTTTGGGAGTTTGTTGTATCATGTAGTGGCGTCATCCTTCTATTGCATAGTGTGTTTATGGCTGGTGTCCGGCACACAGGACGTCTGCCTTTGGAGAATTGGGTCATGCTTTCATATGTGGTTTCATGATCCATGCATTCCTGAATGTGTCCATAGAATGCCTTTATACAGGTATCTGCAGTCTGGTCCATATTTTCAACAGGCCTGGGGCCTTTGAAGGTTTCCACATCATTTATGAGGGGTGTGAACTTGCTTGACATGAGCTGTTGACAGACGTGCCACCCTCCAGACTGAGCAAGGTGAGGGTCACATTTAGCTACCTGTCGGGTGATAGAATGTGCCACATAACACAGGCACACAGGTCACTCCACAGCAAGTACAACTATGAGGCAGTCATTGTCCATGCTGGTGCAAACAACCTGAAACGTACCTCCATGGACCACATGGAAAGAGACACAGAGGAGCTCTTACAGCACCCTCTCAAACTCGGGACTCCCACACAGCCTTCATGCTCACACAGGAGAGTATAGATTGCTCTGCAAACACCATCATACTGGGTGACATCAGCTACCCAAACATAGACTGTGAACATTACACAAGCCACAATACCCAAGCTCTAGGGTTCCCATAGATCAGACATTTTTTAGCTATGGAACAGGTAATCAACCTTCCCACAAGAGGGGCAGATATACTAGACCTGATCATCACAAACATGAGTACAAAATGCTCACCACTGGGAGTATATCCCTCATTGTTGCAATCAAACCATATACTAATCACACTGGAGTACTGGATCCCCCACATATGCAAACCTCAAACACATCGATGTGTGTGTGGGAAATGTCCCTATTAGCAACTGTGACAGTACAGTACAGGATGCAGATCCTCCTTTTGAAACAGTGATGATGTCAGGACTCTATAACTATATTACCTGTATTACAGTCCTCCAGTAATTCGTACAGCGCACTCTGCTAATGCGTCTTTCTCCAATGTCATAACATAGTTAGGTAGGGGTTTGAATTCTGCAAAGGGAATGTATGTGTGTTAGTATGAGTGGGGTTTATGTGTGTGCATTATGCTGGGAGGGATAAGTGCCTTTTGCCAACTGGGAGAACACACTACAGGGTGCACATCCCTCCTCCTACACACAGATGATGTCAGCACCCTCTAAGTACAGCATTAGAAAGGATTTCTCCAACTACTGCAAATAGCACACTCTGCTAATGTGTCTGCTTCTACTGTCATAACACAGTTAGGTATGGGTTTGAATCTTGCAAATGGAAAGTATGTGTTTTACTGTGGGTGGGGTTAGTGTGTGTGCACAATGATGGGGTGGGATGTGGCTTTTGCCACATGGGGCTATGCACTGCAGGGTGCACATTACCCTTAACAAGCAGTGATGTTGACAGCACCCTATACAAACAAAACTACAAAAGAGAAGGTGGTGGTACCAATAACACATGTAAGGTAACACTTCTTCAAGTAATGTCCACAAAACGAAGTAGGATAATCAAACAATTCTTTTATTCTATATAAACAACATGACAACTGCCAGTACTCAGTATAGTGTTACATGCTACTGTAACACGCACATGTACCAGAATATACCTAGATAGTGTTTTGAAGCCTGAATGTGGCAAGTGTGTGGATGTGGGATGTGTCTGTGTGTGCATTTCCGTATGGGAAACATGTTTGATGTGGCAATCAGGGTACCACAGTACCTGATGCACATTACACCTTTGAACTGATGAGGTTGCCTGCACCCTGTGAGTACAGGTAGAGAAGAGGAAGTTGGTAGTAAACAACATAGTGCACTTCTCAAATGTGTACCTGTCATGTATCGACAGCTACTCATGTAGGGTAATAAATAATGGGAATGGCAGGTGAGCGTGTGCATGTGTGTGGGTAGCAGGGTGTGTATAAATGCATGTGTGACAGAACAGATACATATAGCTGAATCTACATAACAGCACATGATGCGTATTCCCATAGTCAATGTTAGCATGTGATGGTGTGCAGCTGGTACACTTTGGTAAGTAGTATGGGTGCAGATAACAATTGAGGACATTCATACAGTTACTGCAGCAGGACTGCTGGGATATACACACAATCATAGTGGAACAGTGAACAGTTACCAACATGTTACTACTTATACACATCTATGTAGTCACCCTGTGCATCAGCAATGTGTTTACCTTTTCCTGCACCAATGTTGTAGTATGCAGGAGGTGGCACAGTGTTTTCATATGCACAGGGTGTGGGTTAGGTATGCCCAAGCCAGCCACTGGTAACACCAATTGACATGTGTGTGTATGTGTGTTTGTGAGGGGCAGCAGTACAGGGTGGACCAGTGTTGGTGCAGTGTGTGTGTGCATGTGTTTGCCCTAGGTGTTAGGTTTCTGCATGTGTGTAAGCATGCACACAGTCCCACATAATGGCTGCCATGTACAGGGTTTTGTGGACAGCCACAGACTGCACCTGTCAGGTCATCCAGATCAGTGTCTGTGGGCATGGACACGGTACCTGTGCCTGGCAGCGGTGCTACGGGCCGTATCCGGTACTAACCCAGACTGGGTACTGTCGTCAGAAGCAGGGGTGTGTTGACTGGACACAGTTCCCTGTTGGGACTGTCCAGAGCCACGTGCACGTGGTCTCCTGGGGCGTCTTGATGACAGCACAGACCCAGCATTGCTGGGGCTGGTGCTGGCACTTGAGGTGCGTGAGTGGGCCTGTTGTCGTCCGCGGCCACTGCCAGCTGGTGCTGTTGCTGGCATATGGCCATGTCGACGTCGCAAATGCACACCATCGCCCTGGCCCATGGACATCTGGTTGTGGAGCAGCTGTTCTATGCCCCCATAGCATCTGTCAACGACATCTGTGAAGTTACGGATAGCATTCGCAACGTCACGCATGCCGTCTGTCATGGCTGTGCGACATGCTCTCAGCTCCCTCAGACCCTGTCTGGTGTACCTTTCCATACATGCCTGTGCCTGCGTGACAGTTCGAAACATAGTGGAGGTTGACATACCTCCTTGGGCACGTCGGCCAGAGGCAGTACGGCCACGGATGCCCCCACGAGAACCCATGGGCGACTGTCTGCGTGGTACCATTGGAGGACCCTGCTCATGGCTGCCTTGTGGTGATGCATGTACCACAGGTACCACATTACCCTGATCTATGCCCACTGCAGACTGTCCGTCACCTAGGGACAATGGTGACAAAGGATGTAACGGCAGGATGACTGTGCGCATTGACGGGGTTGACAGCTGTGTACTGTCAATTGGCTGACCAATGGTGGACCCAGACACACCTTCCTGCACCATTACAGACATTTCATCATCATCAGTACCTGGGGCACAAGATTCAGGTTCCCTGCTGCAGGTCACCAGAGCAGCACCAGAACCTACAGGAGAAAAACAGGGAACACAGATTACAGTCTCAACACATATTTGACAGGATGCACGCACTCAAAACCCTACTTAGCATTATGGACATCGATATCTGTGCAGTAACATAAACCTGTTTCAGGTTTCACAGGAGCACACCAGCACTACCAAGTTATAGCTGTTACCATTCTTGTCAGCCCCAACACTTGAACAAGGGAGGGGGAGTATCAATATTCAATGCAGATTCCCACGCCTCCACATTGGTGGCAAAGTACAACATAGGTGTTAGGCCATTGAGTACAGAAGACGTAGTTGGGGACGTGGGGAAGAAACATGATAGCAGTCTGTCATTTGTCAACCACATGGCCAACGTGGATTGAAAGACATGTTATATAGCCCAGCTAATCATGAGGGATTCACATGTATGGCAGGGGAGGTCATTGTGCCTCTTTACTCATCCATCATCAGGCCTATAATTGAGTACAATGCACCTTTTGGGATGTACCTAACCAGACACCTACAGCAACTGGTACAGGACAACAGTACCTCATCAAGAGGATGCAATGGCTCAAACAGATGTCATATGCTGCCCAGGTAAAGGAAATCCAGCTGGACTCAGTGGCATACTGCCTGTTCAGAGGCAATCTGTGCGTGCCATATACAGCCATGTCCTACCCAGCAGTAATGAACATGCTGCACCTCAGGTAATCAGAGTCCCATACAGCCACATGCTCAGGAGACCTGAACCTCAGCACTGACATACATGGACATGCTGGAGGGGCATATTCCTAACCAAGAGGCTCTCTTCACTCTGTAATGAGCTCACACTACAGGTTAGGCAGAGTCCCTCATTGACTCTCTTCCATAGGAATCTGGATGAGTGGATGGAGATCATAGTTGTACCCCAGGTATCACTTCTATGTCACTGTTAGACAGAGGCACAGTATACTAACGTCAGACAAGGGCATAGCAGCATAACTTGCAATTGGGTGGCGAAAGACAAACACATTCTACTAGGGTTATCAATGCCCTAGGGCAAATAGCCTAGTATGAACCTATGAACATGTGTGTACTGCTATAGTACTTCTGCCATATGTTGCATGTGTGTGTGTTGTGGGGGATGCACAGGTAATGGCCAGATATTTCTGAACAGGCGACACGTCTGACACACTCTGGGTGTTCATCCCTACATACTGGATGTGTGTTGCCATCCAACCCTGTGATGTGGACACACATTACTCAGCCTGGATATACATATCCCAACAACACCACAAGCACAGTACACTACCTTGCTATGTATGCATGTAATTACACAGTTATTCACTAGTTATGACTGTGATGCTATCCATGCAGCCCATTGGGCCAGTGGAAGCCACAACACGCACTGCCAGCCCCTTTGCATATGCTTACCACAGACATCCCACATACTGCATGTACTGTGCACACACATATCTAACCCAGAACATCTGCACACCACTTATTAATCCTGTCCAGTGGACTACAGATACAGGCACATTGTATAACAATAGCAGGAGGCTACTGCAGCACAGGGCAGATTCACATGAAGGCAAGGCATCTGTGGTCAGCAATATTAAGATGCTTCACATTCACCAAATGCACAGATATTGGCAACATTGTTGCAGACAGTTTAGGTGCAGGTACCCCCCCCATTCTCCTACACATGTGGTATTAGTTATCCCAGATGACTGTAATCTCCCTATCCTCTCACATGTCCAGGTGAGGGCCACCCTCAACATTGCAGAACACATAGCATCACTGTTACGAAATGGTATCCCTGGATGTGTGCTACGTTCACCCCTGGAGGACATAGCACCACATGACAGACTGATATTAATCCCTGGCCATACTACAGGATATGTACCTGAACAGTGCCATACATACACAGTGGTCCCACACCAATGAGGAGTAACTTCTACTGGCCCTGGTAACTACTGCATCATATGCACAACTGGTCTTGTGTTCTAAGCTATGGAAGTTTTAAGTATGGGCAACATGTACAGCAATATTACATATGTATATATTTCATGACTATGTACACACAACCTATCTCATGGACATACCTATAGATAGTGAACTATGATACATTTGGAGGTGTCACAGTAAACACAGTATTAACCTGCTACTTTGCATTACCTGTGTTTGTGGCAGCTGTTGCTGTGTCAGTGGTGCTGCTTGCTGCTTGCTGTTTTCTGCTGCTGCTGCTGCTGGTTTTGCTGCTGGCAGTCTGTATATCTTCTTATTTCTGTCTCTCTCTCTCTCTCTTTCTCATTAGGTGTGTGCAATGACTGTATTGCATGTGTGGAGTGTGGGTACTGAATGCTTTTGTAGGTATCTGCATAGGTCCATGTGATGGCCTCTGCACCAATTGTAAGGCAGCATTGGCTAATTGCATACAGCCAGTTGTGTACTGATTGCATGTCTCACTGTGATTTCAGGACAGTGCTATAAAAAGGTATGTGAGATAGGCGTTGCCCTTTCAGATTGTAAGGGCGTGGACCATGCTGGTATGCTGTTGGAAAATGTTCTGTGAGTGTGAAGGTTAGTACATCTCTCATGCTTCATGCTGTGTTGTGAATTCAGGTTGCTGCATTTCTCCCACCTGTTCCCTGTAGTGAGTGTGTATGCATACTGACACCCACAACTATATTTATTATGTATTGCTATATATACATATGTGTACATATACATACTGTCATATATGTACATTAGCTGACAATATTGGGTACAAGCTAACAATTTTCAGGGCTGTTTTTGTTAACACACACTAGTATGGGAATCCAGTAATTGGGACAGTGAAGGTCTGTCTGACATGCTTAGGGTAGTACACATACTATATTGCCTTTATCTTCATTCCTACTATTACATGTTCCACTTATTTAGCACTATATTCCTGTATGAGAGTCATGTCTTGCTGGTAGGTCATACAGACTAGTGTTACAATGGTCTTGTGGTAGGGCCTACTAGTATGCTTGTATTTTGCTTTCAAATTGAGTACAGAGTCTATCAATCAAAGTGCTGGAGGCACCTTCCAGCAGTTAAGGGGTTAGTAGGTCTCACAGGAGTCAGGCTGTGTTGCAGATTCTGGCTGCTGCATTTATCTTCACTGTTTCCTGTAGTGAGTGTGTATGGATACTGACACCTACAACTATATTTCATATGTATTAATGTATATTTATATGTATGTATGTGTACATATACATACCTTCATATATGTGCATTACCTTACATTATTATGTACAAGCTGACAATTAGCAGGGCTGTTTCTGTTAACACTGAACTAGTGTGGGAATCCAGTAATTCGGCCATTAAAACTCTACCTGAAATGCTTTGGGTAGTACACCTCCTATATTGCCTTTATATTGATTCCTACTATTACATGTTATATTTATTTTAGCACGATGTTCTCATGTGGCAGTCATGGCTTAGTGGTAGGTCATACAGACTAATGTTACCAAGGTCCTGGGTTTGAGACTGGCAGTGGGAATTTATTTTTCTTTCCAAACCTTCAAAATGAGTACAGGACCTGTCAATCAAAGTACTGAAGCCACCTTTAAGCAGTTAAAAGGGTTAGTGGGTCTCAGAGGGGTCAGGCTGTGTTGCAGATTCTGGCTGCTGCATTTATCTTCACTGTCTCCTGTAGTGAGTGTGTATGGATACTGACACCTACGACTATATTTCATATGTATTACTATATATTTATATATATGTATGTGTACATATACATACCTTCTTATGTGTACATTACCTTACATTATTATGTACAAGCGAACAATTAGTAGGGCTGTTTCTGTTAACACTGAACTAGTGTGGGAATCCAGTAATTCGGCCATTAAAACTCTACCTGAAATGCATTGGGTAGTACACCTCTTATATTGCCTTTATAATGATTCCTACTATTACATGTTATATTTATTTTAGCACTATGTTCTTGTATGACAGTCATGGCTTAGTGGTAGGTCATACAGAATAATGTTACCAAGGTCCTGGGTTCGAGACTGGCAGTGGGAATTTATTTTTCTTTCCAGACTTTCAAAATGAGTACAGGACCTGTCAATCAAAGTGCCATAAAGGCACTTTTAAGCACTTAAAACCAGGTCTGCGCTCGTTTGCACGGAGCTCACGCATGCGCACTGCCAGTTAGCTTGTGGGAGCGGCGCGCAAACAGTGTGCGCTAGGATATACCTTAATTGGCTAGTGATACACATGTTAAGCTAAGCACAGCTAGTTGCAAACAGTTTCAGCCTGTTAAACCGGTGCTTAGCAAGGGGCATACAGTTTGCAGCTTTTTAAACACTACGCAGCTACGGGCACTCTGTCTCACAGCAGCTTAGCTATCAGTACATTTCTAATTATTTTTATTATTGTGTTACTTCAATATATATGCTCCATTTCATTCCATTTTACAAAAGGGTATACTTTTACATTTGTACAATACTGTCAGGGGCTTTTTTAGTGCTTATTTACAAAAAAAAAAAAAAAGGTTGTTGTGTGGGCTTGAACCCTGCCTGCCTACTCTTAAGCCGGCAACTCTACCGCTAAGCTATTTCTTCTTGGCTTACTTTGCATATTTAGTTCTCATATCCTTTTCCACTGATTGCTAACTGTAGTTGCGCTACTAGCACACCCGCAAGACACGAAGCACACAGTAGCACACATTTACGGGGTTTAAAAAAAAATAAAACAGTTTTTATTTTCATTTTATAGCCTCTGTTCACTTTGTACACTGATGGTCTGTGGGGGAATGTGTTGTGTAGTGTGTTTATTTACATTTCCATGGCCTCTCTCATGGCTGTTTACTTTCCGCCATTCTACACTTCCGGGGGCGTGTCCGCATGCAGGGCTTAGCCTACGGACACACCCCCTACTCTCTTACACGGACCGTGTAAGAGTTACAGTGTGATTCAGCATGCCTCATGCACCTCATGCATATGCATGACATGCTGACATCACACCATTTAACTGCAGCCTCCGTGTAAGAGTTATAACTCTTACACAGAGGCTTTGTGAATCTGGCCCTAAGTCTAAGTCTAAGCATGGAGTGTACATTTTAATTTGTTCTTTTCTGTCCTGGAGAAGACTAAATCTCATTTAGATTTGTAAAGGAAATGGGTATTATCTCTAGTGAAGTCACATGGTTGCACATTTATTATTAGCTATACCTACAGCCAAATAAAAATGACCTTGCCTAAAGAGAGATAAATGTCCAAAAGAAATTCAGAAATCCTTACAGGATGACTTCAATAAGTTATTTACTTGGCTTCAAAACAAACTCTGTATTATTTTGGCTTTGCACACAGGTCAGGTTCCTGTTCTATCCAGTGGCGGCTTATGACTTCAAATCACAGGGGGGCTGCAGGAGACAGCTGAATGGGTGGGGTCAAGGGGAAGGGGTGTGGTCAACCATAAAGGGGAGGAGCTATGCACAAAACCGCAAAAAAATAACTTTAATTACATATGCTGCCCTGGGTAGCAAACCATCATTATGAAAGTCCAATCAAGACAAAAATAAGTGTAGAAGAATAAAGATATTTCAATGCATTGGCTGCATGACAGCTTACTTAATATCTAGATGGAAACAAAAGGTTGTGAGGCATGAAAAAATAAATTACTTTTTAAATACATTACTGGAATGCCAGTCAAAATCAAGTATAAGAAAAACCAGAAGCACTCAACTCAAACCACTTCTCCTTGCACTGCAGTTCTAATTATAACATATTCAGCTTTATTAAAGTACCAAGTAACATGCTGAAAGTAGAAATATATGTGATGCCCCCACTTGTAAAAATGTTTCTTATCCAAAAAAGACCTGCTGCCTGACAACTTGTTTCATGGGGAAAACATGATAAAAGTAAAAAATGAAAAGCAAACAAGAAACAAGCTCAAGATACATTGCTTAAAGGATTACTGTACAGGTTATGGACCACACATGATTGGCATTCTGTTTAGTTTACAGGTAAAGTCTGTAGAGATGACTGGAAGTCTCCAACAAGTGTAATGAGCTTTAAAAATAATGGAATCCTGTCCTTTAATACCCAAGGCTTATACATTATCTAGTCAAGTATTCTCTGCATGGCAACAACAGAAAGGCTTTCAATGTTGGCAATTCTTTAACAGTATGCTTATTAAAGCTTACTTGCATCTTACGATGTCAGACAAGCTTACCTTATGGTCATTAAAGCATTGCTACTTAAACACAGAGCAACAGGCACTTTGAGTAATAAGCATAAATCAACAGTACAAAAATATGACAGAAACCAGACCATTCTGCAAAATCAAGGACAGATGAAAAGCCACTGTAGTACTTATGCAGTGTGTCCTCCCCATCCAAGGTAGATACAACTACTCCTTGCCTTGCTTGGACACATCCAGAGTCACTACATGGGGGAGTGGGGTGCAACAAGCATGTCACAATTTGAAATCTCTCTGGCTGACTGTGATGGCCCTGACACATTTGTTATACCTCTCAACCTCAAGAGCAAGAAATCTGGACAAAGCCATACACAGAAGTGGGACAAAGGCCCAACAATAAGGACAATTTTTAAATATTGCTCTAATAAACTTAGAAAGATAATAGAATCGGTCTTGCATTAGTATGAATTTTCTGAAGGGTATAAAATCTGAAACTCAAATGTCTGTCATTTTCTAACTTCAGTCTTTAGTGATTTGTCACTAATTTGCCAAAAAACACAATTTTATGAAAAATGAACCAAAATGTGATGCAAAAATATAAAATAGACACACAATACAGCTGCTACCTGTCAAAGAAGGGACACTTTAATATTAGTACTGCTACCTTGAGCAGCTGACAAAATAAAAGAATCTACATGCATTTCAAGTAATCTATAACTTTGATTATTACAGTTATTTCTTAACTGTAAACCCTCCATGTTTTCTTCCAAAATTGCTATTTTGTGGAGGGATTATTAGGGGGAAGAGCAACATTTTGAGCCAAAAATTGGGGACAGTTGAGAGGTTGGCTATGCCTAATTCTATAAAGCAATTTATTTGCATGTACCTCTCAACCTGTTAATGCAGTAAATCTGAACAAGGCCAAATATATTGGGGGCACATATAAACAGTACTAAAAATTGCTCTTGCATAAATTGAGACAGTTGATAGAACAGCTCTTACTTTAACATGCATTTTTCTGAAGGTTATGAAGTCTGAAACTTATTATTTAGTGACTTCTGGCAAATCATTTAGGAATTAAAACTACAAATTTTATGAACAACAAACCAAAAATAAGAAGCAAAAATCTATTCATTCTTTGAAAATCTGGACAGTTGGGTGGTATAGTTCAGCTGGGCCTGTCTGAGTTTGCTGCCCTTCCCCCCCTGACAAAATAATGGTTGAATGGAGCCTCTGCAGCCATTCAAATGAACCATTGCTTGGCTATTTCACTCCATTTACCATAAACACTAATGTGCATACTGCTTTACTTCTATGATGAGTTGGACTTCATTTGAAAGTTTTATTTTGTATTTTACAGCACAAACACTAAGTCATCTGTTAAACAAAGCAATGCAGTCTCACAATGAAAACTTAGCATTAAAACTTCTCTGCCCTTGAAACTCACATTCATTGAAACAGCATTGAAACCCACATTCAAAGAAAATACATTTTGCCAGTGGCAGATAAAGATTAATTTTGGGCTGTTTTCGAATCATAGGCCCTTGCATATGAAACATACATGTGCTCTTTGATACACCTTCCTCATTGTACTAAAATTATATTCCTTGTACAATACAGTACACTTGTTAGAGGGTGTTTTAAATTTGTTTTGAACATTTTTCCAGTAAGCAATGAAACAAACCATATGCACCCATAATGGCAAAACTGCCCAGTTGAGAACATTTATCATAAAAAAGTCTACCCAGACTTCCACAGTCCACCATTATTAGTAAATATGCACAATTCTACAGTCCACCATTATTAGTAAATATGCACAATTCCACAGTCCACCATTATTAGTAAATATGCACAATTCTACAGTCCACCATTATCAGTAAATATGCACAATTCTACAGTCCACCTTTATCAGTAAATATGCACAATTCTACAGTCCATTATCAGTAAATATGCACAATCTCTGAAGTAAGTCATCTAAATAATTCCACATTAAAGAAATCTGTAACTAATGAAGTGGTTGCTGCTAGCAATCACCTTTATATTTCATGGTTTCATCGAAAAATAAAGTGTCTGTTGCCCCTCAGGAATAAATTGCCTATATTACATTAAAAAATGATAAGCTAGTAATAATATTGCAAGAGGAAATGGATGGCAAACTGATAACAAACTCATAGTTAGTATCTTCACCAAGGAGAACATTCTCAGTACGGCAGCATCCACCCCTTGTGGGAGTAGAACCCACAGCCTTCTGCATCAAAAGCAAGTACACAACCTGTTGTGCTATAGTATTAACTAGGCAAAGCACTAAACTTCTATTCCCTGCAGCTCTCAGCTCCTTGTAAAATCTACTCAATACTCAACTGCATCTCAACTGCAGCTCAAGAAAACTGGAAAAAGCCAAAATGTATTGGGGGTCAAAAGCCCAAAAACAGGGACACATTAAACATTGCTTGTATAATCTTGGAAAGTTGCTAGAATAAAATGTTGTGTTGCCACCATATATTTTACTGCCAAGGTCCCTGAGCAAAAACAGTCAGAGTAACATACCACTACGCCACATCAGCTGCTTTGTAAAGAGAGGAAGACTGAAACTTAAATGGCTATCATTTAGTGAATTCAGTTCTCACCATAGCTGTCAACCTCTTAGTACAAAACACCTGGACAAACCCAGTAATGAGGGAATACAGCCCTCAAACATATTCAGTGAATTCAGTTCTTGCCATAGCTGTCAACCTTAGCACAAAACCTGGACGAAGCCAATAATGGGGGAGTACAGTCCCAAAAATAGGGACAAATTTAAAATATTCATCTTATAAACTTAGAAAATTGCTAAAAAAAAGGTTGTGCTACTATGTATTCTGAAGAACATGAAGTTTGAAATTCAAATGCCGGTCAATTTTACTGCGGACAGAACAAAAACAATTTTCAGCAGAGACGAGGGATTAATACTGCAGACACGTCTTTGTAAAATGGCAGGGCACCAGAGCAAATCCACACAAACACAGGGAGGAGATGCAGACAGAAGCCACCCCAACCAAGAATCAAACCAGAAAACCTATAGCTGTGAGGCAACAATACTACCACTGCACCATCAATTATGCAAGGAATTAAACATTCAGAAACCTGAAGTCTGAAATTCAAATGCCTGTCAATTTTACTGCGGACAGAACAAAACCAATTTTCAGCAGAGACGCAGGGATTAATACTGCAGACACATCTTTGTAAAATGGCAGGGCACCAGAGCAAATCCACACAAACAAAGGGAGGAGATGCAGAGTCCACACAGAAGCCACCCCAACCAAGAATCAAACCAGAAAACCTATAGCTGTGAGGCAACAATACTACCACTGCACCATCAATTATGCAAGGAATTAAACATTCAGAAACCTGAAGTCTGAAATTCAAATGCCTGTCAATTTTACTGCGGACAGAACAAAACCAATTTTCAGCAGAGACGCAGGGATTAATACTGCAGACACGTCTTTGTAAAATGGTAGGGCACCAGAGCAAATCCACACAAACACAGGGAGGAGATGCAGACTCCACACAGAATCCACCCCAACCAAGAATCAAACCTATAGCTGTGAGGCAACAATACTACCACTGCACCATCAAATATGCAAGGAATTAAACATTCAGAAACCCTTAAGTCTGAAATTCAAATGCCTGTCAATTTTATTTAACATTTTTTAATCAGGACAGTCTGACTTGGAACAAAAAAACAATTTTCAGCAGAGGCCCAGGAAGAAATAATGCAGACATGTCTTTGTAACATGGGAGGACACAAAAGCAAACCCACACAAACACAGGGAGAAGATACAGACCCCACAAAGAAGGAACCCCAGCCAAGAATCAAACCCTAGAACCTGCAGCTGTGAGGCAACAATGCTACTACTACACCATCAAATATCAAGCATTGCAACATTTACAAACCACAGATATTATGAGGAACAGATCAGATCGAATATGAGGCAAAAATCTGCAATTTTTTTACAAATGGTGGTGGGTAGGGAACTCAAGTCTTTAACACCTGCATACAGGGTACAGGGTTCAAGCCTGAGGTATTCCCTACCACACCACCATGAGCACCTGGGGCATTTACACACACACACACACACACACACACACCAAATCCAGTATAAACATAAAAGCACCATACACACAATCCAGTATAAACATAAAAGCACCATACACACAATCCAGTATAAACATAAAAGCACCATACACACAATCCAGTATAAACATTGTAAACTAAAAGTAAAAAGCACCATACACTTACCTGAATATATCCAGCTAACGTACATCCTGCCCGCGCAATACTCCAAAGACCCGCGAGATCCCAAGCAAAGCCCGACGAGATCCCAAAGCTCCTTCCCGATGACGAGACTGTCCTGACTGCTGCAGTCCGGACGCGACCCATAATCCTAGCGAGTCTGTGCACTTTAAAAGTGCACACACGTCTCCTTGTGTCCCCCTATGGGGACTGCCGGACTGCCTTGAGCATGCGCATAGACCGACAGTAGTCGGGACTACTGTGCATGCGCGAAGTCCGTGACATTTCAAAAATATATTTTTTTCTATTTTGAGGGGGCTGCAGTCCAGCAGCCCAATGCCACGAGCCACCCCTGGTTCTATCCTTATTTTATTTATTTAACATTTGTTTACTGGGAAAGTCCGACTTGGAATGAAGCCAATTTTCAGTGGAGGCCCATGGAGAAAAGCTCCAGATGTATGTCTTTGAAACATGGGAGGAAACTGGAGCACCCAGAGGAAACCCACACAAATGCAGGGATAACATGCAGACTCCGCAGAGAAGGCATTGCAGCTGAGAATCAAACCAGTGAACCTCTCACTGTGAGGCAACAATGCTACTGCTGCACCACTGCGCCATCCATAAAATAAAATCATTAATCCTCAGGAGAATATCATCAAACAAGTACAGAGCTACAAATATCTTTTCTTACTTTCCAGTCCATTTTCTAGACTGCAGTTAAAATGTTCTAACACAACTTAAATGCATGTGCAAAATCACTATGGTTTTCTTTCCTGAGACACACTTCCCAATTGTGATCACTATCTATCTTCCCAAAACTAAATAGACACTTTTCAAAGTTCTGTCAGGCAATCCTTAGACATAACTCCATCGTGTGGGCTCAGTTCCCATACAAATTTTTTAAACAATAGGCTGCCAAACAAATGCCAAGGCTGTAGGCTTTGACTAGGCCTTCTTTTCAGCACCATCTGAACTTCCCCCTTGCCACATCCACAATAGGTTCCAGCTAGATTATTCAACTTTAGAAAACACAAAGCTTCAGGTGGAGCCACCAATTGTATTCCCAATGTTCTGATTTGTACCTTATCAGTTGCAGTGTTTTATACAGCATTAATTCCCATCAGTTATCTCACAAAGGCAATTAGTTACCTTAAGAATTGCTGTGAAAACTATAGAAACAAACTATGCTTTACACACTTTCAAATACACCCTCTTCCCCAAAACAAGGAGTCAAACTAACTTTTTCCCAACAGAAAACTATCATTTTTTTGTTTTACTTACACAGATGAGTTTTAAGACCTAGATACGCATTTCTATTAGCCAGTCCAGGTCTACAGGTGACAGTAAACCGGAAGGATTGGAGTGATAGTAAATGGCTAAATGAAACACAAATATCTCGTAAAGAATTGCCCAGAAAACAACCTGTAGTAGGACAATTTAATGGTACTTCACAGATAAAAACTCAATACAAAGGTAAAAAACTGCAGTCAAGCATTTTTGTCCATGAAAATTCAGGACTTAATCAGTTCTTTACGAGGTATTTGTGTTTTATATGGTCTTTGTTTACCTCACTGACACACTGCTTGTTTTTACGTGGCTAAATGACTTAATATTAACATCCTGTTGTTTACTCAGCTATTGTAATGGGACATGATCTGCCTCTAGCATAATGAATCTTCTTAACAGGTAGTATTTCAGAAAATAGAAGCCCCAACTGACAGCCATCTGCTCCCTTTTGATTGCTGAATACCTTCTTTCAGCATTACGTAAATTTCAACTGTTTTAGCACACAGAGACATACTCCAAAACTTAAATATCCTTAATAACTCCGCTGCCAAACTTATCTCCCATGTATCAGTATGCATTGTAAGTTCCTAAGTAATGTCAGTAGCCTCTAACACACTGGTTCAGAACATATTATTCTTTTCAGTGGACTGAATTCTTTGTCTGCCTCAAGAGACCACTGCACTTTGACAGGAGTTTTTCTTTTTGTTAGATCTATCAAAGAACATGCAATAGTTGCAAACATACTTCTCAGCTAACCAAATTTTCACAGAATGCCCAGAGTTTTGCTTCACACTTTTGATCTGCTCCTCATAAAATGTAATTTTCTGGAAAATCTTTGAGGGCTAAAAGCACTAAATAATGAGAGGCATTTGAGTTTCAGACTTCATATCCTTCAGAAAATGCATGTTAACGTAATATTTATTATAACATCTTAAGTTTATAACAGTAATAAGTAAAATCTGTCCCTAACTTTGATCCATTGCCCCCTACCCTTATTTTTGGCTTTGTCCAGATTTCTTATGTTACGTAGATGAGAGGTATGATTGCAAAATTAGGTACAAATTGTCTGTATTACCCAATTATTCTAAGGAATGCATTCACCTGTCCTTACATGGAAGTTACAGGCCAATATTTTATGCTTCTATTTTTTATCTATCATTTTACTACCCTTTTTCCTATAAGTTAGCACAGATGTTTGGATTTCACCATGTCCATTTACTTCTCATGTAGCTCACAGTCAAGTCTACCTGTCTTACGGATTCTAAGACAGACTGGCCTTTTGTAAGGTAGACTCTCAGTCCTCTAACTGAATGACATTATCTAGTTACTACACATCATAATGTGAGTGGAGCTTAAGCTTCAAGTGGTGGCACTGCACAAGGAAATAAACCTTCTGGAATGACAAATGCTTTTTTGACATGGGTAGAAGGTAGTATCTACCAGTAGCTCATTTGTCAAACGTAAAGGTGTTGAATAATCTGCTCTCCCTAGGTTCTCTGTCAGACTGTCTATACTGGATATGGAATAGCTATTGCCACTACAGAATGTAATACTGCTATCAGATTTAGCAATTTAACCTATTGGGCTGCTGTTGTCAGTGTTCCATTATTCTTAATTTGAACATATTTTGAATGGCTTTTTCACTAACTATTCCTGTAATTCTTGTTTTCTGCAAGGTCTCAGATAATCTGCACTCCAGGTATCATCTTTATGTTATGTTCTATTAGTTTAGTTCTCACAGCCATGTCTTTAAAGAATTATTTATTTCTTAATAAAAAGTCTTTCATTTCCACCTTTTGTATTTTTGAAAAGGATTCCTCTAGCTGTACTTTAGGTAGAGATTCTCTGGTCTCTCCTGTATGGATTATAGCTTGCAAGCTCACCAGAGAATTTTCCATTTATTTCCATGGAATCAGTATATTAATTTGATAGAGATTTTTTTCTTGGTTTTCAGGCCTTGTAGTTTACTGGATTTATTCTTTGTTACCTCGAATAACCCTCGCCAACTAGCCAGGAATTTGCTTTCAGAGGAAGGAGCTAGTGCTAACAAATGAACTCTTGGGATAAATTCTCTGCTAACAAATGATCTCTTGGGATATATTCTCTAAGTCACACATTCTTATTATAGACTTATTGTTTTCCTGGGCTTTCTGGGTGTATTCTATAACTACAGGAATTACCAACTTTAGGCTATCTTGTACACTAATGTAATGCTCAGTACTTTTAAATGGTATCCTGTCTTCTTCTAATGTCTTTTTAACAATATAAATCATACCTCTATGATAGCTGACAAGCAATAGTTCAAATAGAATAAACCTGGTTGTAGCTTGTGGTACCTTTCTTAAGGCAAACAGTAAGCAAAGTGACAACCGGTCCCAGGTTTAACTG